>NW_028176897.1:15000-25430 GCF_964030765.1 Micromesistius poutassou
ACACACACACACACACACCGCAACCAGGGTAGATTGGCAGGCCCATATGCCAAAGCTGGTGGAACCGTCCAGATTTATGTGCGCCTGTCTGTCTGTGTGTGTGTGTGTGTGTGTGTGTGTGTGTGTGTGTGTGTGTGTGTGTGTGTGTGTGTGTGTGTGTGTGTGTGTGTGTGTGTACTGTGTGTGTCTGCGTGTAATTTGCAGTAGAGGACTTCCCCAACAGTAGCCCAACAGTATCTAACTGCCAGTGACATACAACCAAAGTTATGCCATAATTGCCAGGCTCTTGCCAAGACATGTCATCTAATAACCAGACAGGTGCGCTGTACTGTCCACGCCCAGGGCTCTCGGAGCTGCCCAGAACAACAGTTTGGTTTCTGTTTGTTCTTCTGATGACACATCGCATCGCAGGGCACAGTTGATAACAGAGGCTGAAATGTGGATCTGTGTGATCTATATATAGGGCCTGGGAGGATTGTACTGTTGTCGTTATGTATTAATACAGTATCTGTATGATGTTCTTCAAGTAGAATGTAAGAAGAATGTAATATGACCAACACAAATGCCTACTTTAGTGCGTTAGAGTAGGTGTGGAATTGACACACACACACACACACACACAATTGACACATCTTCAAATACAGATTTGTTTAGAAAATAAATAAATAAATAGGCTATAGTTTTCTAGGACTAATGTATCACGTTGAGGTAGTTTCCCCCTGTGTTTTTTAAAAGTCCTATACAAATAAAGTCTACCTTATTTCTACCACACATGTTATTTTTAGAGAGGCACATATACGGGTCCTATCGTGGGTCCTTCGTGAGAGACGTATATAACGAGCCATCTCGCGCGGAACATTTGTCTTCTCATCCAGGAATGCTCCGGAGTCGGTAAGCATCCCACTCCCGAGTGACGAACCAACGCGAGATTTCCTTTTTTTTTTTTAAATAGTCGTTTTGTTCAATAGTCATGTTGAGACTACCGTCAATGTCGTGCGTATTGATTCATTTATCGAGCTGTATGTGATGGATGATTCTGGACCAGTTACCTGCACATGTGGCTGGCTAACGTTAGCCTCAGTGTAGCTAGGTAGCTACATCTTGATAGCCACGTCTTGGACTAGTTCCAGCTCATCTTCTCCTGCAGACTCACTTAACTTAACTTTAACTACGTCCCTTAATGCATGGGCCCTCTCCTGTGATGTCTTTGCACTGGGCTCTGAAACCATGTGGACAGCGTGCCTCTGCGGACCTGACAATCCGCAGACTGAGGAGACTAGCTGCAGGTGTTAGCCTAGCCTAGCGTCGCCTCATGGCATCTCACTGACCCGCTGATGTTCTCCTTGTGTCTCCTGCAGGACGTGCGTCAGGCCACCAAGGATCTCTATGAGGTTAGTATGGATGGATCGATGTTTGATTTTTACGGGAGTAAACTTAATCTTAATTTCTTATGATGTCTTTGCACTGGGCTCTGAAACTCTGTGGACAGCGTGCCTCTCTGGACCTGACAATCCAGAGACTGAGGAACATGGATGCAGTGACTTGGCCTTGCGTAACTAACATGGCTGATTTATTAACGTGCTTTTCTTCTTCGTCTTGCAGGACTGTGTGACTGGGTGCCATGAGGGCCTAACTTATCAGGTCAGTGATCATGATGCTCCAGATTCCTTCATTTTGAACGCCCCGCTTTATTTCTTGTGATGTCTTTGCACTGGGCTCTGACTCAATCTTGAGGATAACGTGCCGCCCTGCCCCTGACAAGGCAAGGCCTGATGGAAATGACATGCGGATTGACCGCGTTTGCACGGTCACGCTTCGCGTTCTGATCCGTGTCTTGTGTGTTTTGCAGATGCTGGATCTTCCTCAATGGCGCCATCTAGTGAGTGATCGCTGAAGGTGCATCCAAATAATACCGATTGTTTTGTTTAACCATTATGCAATATTTCTTTGAATAAAAATTTATCTTTGGAACTAATGTGTCATTTATTACGAGCCGGGTAATGCATCGTTCCTGACACTTATGTGTAAAGTTTGGGAACTTTAAACTAAGTACATCTCTATCCTCCATTGACCATAAAGGATTATGCACAGAGCATTCTCAACTAATGCATCAGACATTTTGCAGGCCCAGACAATACATTCTCTTTGCGCAAAATGAATGCTGGTGTAACGAATGCCAACTATGCAGCTGAGTCAGAAGCCTGGGCTTTTAGCTCAGTGGTTAGAGCGTTCGACTCCCATGCCGGTAGTTCGAGAGGGGGCAGGTTCGAGACCCGAGAGCGGTCGATCTGCTCTCTGGCACCTACCCAAGCTGTCCATGCTTCCCCTGTAGCGCCGGACAGCCATCAGGTTGCCATACATGAAACCTTTCACTGACGGTCGCTGTTTGGTCCTAAATACCTTTCAGCAACATATAGGGGAAGAACAATTCAGATAAATCTATTTTACGTTAACTTTTGATGCTTTTAGTTTTAAGTTTGCTGAATCGAAAAAGAACCCAAGTGTAAACATCGTCAAGAGAAAAAAGCAATTTATGATTGTGCTAGCGTAGGAGTTGCCATGTGTTCAATGAGTTGAAATCAGTTAAAAAAAAAAAAAAATTGTGCTATAATTATATTTGGGCTATGGTTTGTAAATCCAGTCCAAATTATCTAAATGGTTGGCTGCCATTATCAGGGCATTATTGAATGTTTCTGAGCTGTTATTTGGCTGAAATAAATACAAATGACACCATAAAAAATAATTTGGTGTAATTTGAACAATGATTATTCAGCTACACTACAGGAAAAACTTTCAGCTTTGCTGAAATGTTTCTGAATGTCTGTGAATTTCTGGGTGATTCACAATTTTAATGGTGTAAAATGGTCCACAAGGATCCTGTGTAAAGTTGGGCTGAAAGGATTCCTGGCTGAAAATGTAGGAATGAAAACGCCATACATTGTTATACCACTAGACACTTTTTTCAATTCTACTTCTTGACTACAGTCTCAGTGGGATTGAACAGATAGCCATGACTTGTTTCTTCATCTTTATTATAATTCTAACAATTTAATCTCTTAAAACATTTGAAATTTATGTTTATATGAATGTGCGCATATGTATATCACATACATATATTCCGTTATACCTTTATCAGTTCATATCTTTAAAAGACCTCTTAAAATAAATTAAGTGCTTTCTATACAGTGAGACCGATCTGGAATATTTCTAGCAACGAAGGGGCTGCCTATTAATTCTCTTCACAAGTAACCAAAGATGAAGGGGTAGCGATACAAAAACAGGATTTTTTTTTTTTCATTTCTTTTCCCCATCAAATCAAGTGTAAGGACTTCAATATAGAAAGTCATTTATTTTCTCACTTGGGGAAACCGGGGCCCTTTCACCTGGCCTCATTCCAACCAACAGGTGGTTTGATTTAACAAGCCCCAGGTGCAACACATTTTACAATATTAACCCTTTAAGCATGTGTTGCCTAGGATTACAATGATCATTGGAACAAGCAATAAGGGCGAAAAATGTCAGTTCTCGCTATAAGTAATTAAGTTATTAATAGCCGAGAGTTATTAATAAACTTAAAGGCTCATCTCTGCAACGACAGACATGGACCAGCGGATGTGTGAATTACTGTGGGGTTGTTGTCGACGCTGTCTGTTAAACGACGGGAAAGGAAATAGATTGAAAACAAAAACTAGGTCAAACTGTATAGAAGGCAGAGCAGTTAAATAACAAACACATCGAAACCATTTTCATGTCAAACATTTGGAAGACAGAGATTCTGTAGAACTTTTTGAGACATTTTTCACATCTTAAAACCATAATTAGGATGACCATTACTTTCATCGTCCTTATTGCTAGACAAATCGCATTTCAATATGTATCTCTCCTAGACTACCGGCCTTTTACAGCCACAGAAAAATAGATATACCTGTCATATATATAATCTCTGATCGTTGATCAATGGCTTGTGGACACGCGCACAGGACGCAAAACGGATGTAGAAACGATGTGATGGTCCGCCTCTCCTCAGGAGCGGGATGGGATAGAGGGGGGCGGCTGCAACCCTCCCTCCTCCCTCCCCCATTCCTCCCCCGACCCCCCCCCCTCCCCCCTCCCCCCATCGGCGCCCTGATATAAAACACATCTGGCGTCAGGGCGGTCGTCGTTAGAGGAGGACTCCACAGGCAAGCATGAGAGGTGAGGTGTTGTTTAAGGTAGCCAGGTCATGAGAGAGCCCTTATATTTGATCTCACACACTGAGAGGAATGCTGGACTGGGAGACTTGTTACAGCAGAATGCAAATGGGGGGGGGGAAACTAACGACACGGATTGCGGTGTGCAGGGGGTGGGGTGGGGGGGCGTACAAAGATATTCTGCATAATAAAAGTCAATGCGATGGGAGTCTTAATCGTTTTCATTTCCAATCCTCTAATGAAAAAGTCGAGTCACAGAGATCAACACACAAGCGTCCGGTCGTGGGGTGAATGTTGAATAGCGTCACAATGACAACTGCTACATGTTACACCCTCTGCATATCTCGGGTTGGGGGGGGGGGTTGGGGGAAAAGAAAGTCGTGTAAAATTCACCTCCCCCTGTCGCCTCCATCCTCTCAAGACGGAGCTCTGACCGGATCCTCCTCCTCCTCCTCCTCACAGTCTTCCTCACCTCCTCTCTCTCCGTCACTATCCCGTCGTCCTACATGGGTTAAAGCATTGTTGGCACTAAGCATAGATATGTGGATCACAGCGTGTGCTGCGTCACGTGTAACGGTACCGCTCCCCACCAGACCACACGCGTCCTCGGAAAAAAAAAAATAGAACCCAAAACGTCTCACAGTCGTCGCCCCGTTCTGCATCCGTTTGTTTTGTTCAGACCGCGCGTCGAGGCAGCAGTCTGGGAAACGCGCGCTCGGTTCTCTGTGGACAACGCCCTCCCCGAAGCAATAGTAACAGTAAGGACGATGACAGTAATGTTAAATAGTAACAATTAATCTCTTTATATCAATATCGGTATTCCAGACCCATTTAAAGTTTAAAAAGTGTTGTAAGAACATAGTATTAAAACTGAAAAGTGTTTGTTCCTCGCTCGCTCTCTCTCTCTCTCTCTCTGCGCCCATCCCGTCCCGGGGTGGGGTTGGGGTGGGGTGGTAGGGGGTGGGGGGGGCGCTGGTGTCCGTAGAGAGAGAGAGACGGTTTTGTTCTGGAAGGAGCACAGGGGGGGTCTGAGGAGGGAATGGGCGGGAAAGAGCAGAAAATGGCAGTTTTTCTCTTTCGCTCCCCCCTGGCCTCGTCTGTCTTTCTGTGTCCCTCTGCGGCAGAACGTCTGAATGGCGGCACGGCAGCGAGCGTCGTCGCTGCTGCTGAAGAGAAAGTCTTTTGTCTTTGTTTGTTTTTGAAACGAACGAACTCTTGTCTCTCTCCAGGTCCACAGCGTCGGTGACTTCCTGTCCTCAGCGGTGGCCTCAGTAAACAGTTGAAATCACACCCGCCTTTTCTTTGATTCAAACATATAGTGTGTGTGTGTATATATTTATATATATATATATATTTATATATATGGATGTGTATATTAGGTGTTCCATAACTTCTAACTCAAACATAGGTAAGTGTGTGTGATACGTGTCGTTAAAGTGTGTGAGCTGTGAGCCTTTCTGTATGCATTTATGCACGTGTGTGTGTGTGTGTGTTTGTCTATATATATATATGTGTGTGTGTGTGTGTGTGTGTGTATCTGTGTAGGCCTATTGTGTCTAAACTATTCAATGTTCATGGTCTGGGCACTTATATTTTTGCTACAAATCTGTAATACAGTGACCAGTCTGTATAGATGTCGTTATAAGACTTAAAGAGCTGTAGAGAAATACACGGAGTCCAGTCAGCCAGGGCCGCGCCCTGCCAGTCGCCAGGTAAAAACACACAACCAATCACACCCAGGCATACAAGCGACACTCCACCACCTGGACCAATCACAAGGCTGCGTTCCCCCCCCCCCCCCCACGTGGATTGCGTCTCCTCTCGGGGGGGCCCCCCGCCGTGTCTGGAAGTCTCACCGCTAGTCGAGTCATGAATCGCTGAATCCTTCGTCGTCTCTCGTCCGTTTGAACAGGAGTCCGAGAACACGAGCCCCGATGTCATGTCCTTTCAGGTTCGACTCTCAGACGGCGGGGGCGGGCGGGGCTCAAGGGGCCGGGGCAGAGACCCTCCCCTCCACGCACCGGGGAGACGCCCAGAGACCCAGGCCTCCTGCCCTCCACACCGAGGAGACCCAGAGACCCAGAGACCCAGGCCTCCCCTCCACACTGGGGGCAGAGACCCAGGCCTCCCCTCCACACTGGGGGCAGAGACCCAGGCCGCCTCCCCTCCACACTGGGGGCAGAGACCCAGGCCTCCCCTCCACACTGGGGGCAGAGACCCAGGCCGCCTCCCCTCCACACTGGGGGCAGAGACCCAGGCCGCCTCCCCTCCACACACTGGGGGCATCGATCACAGAACAGGGTTGATGGTTGGGTTCCGTTGCCTAAAAACCTGAACGGAGACGGGCCCAGAGGAGAAGGGGTGGGGGTGTGGGGGTGGGGGTGAGGGTGAGGGTGGGGGTGAGGGTGAGGGTTGGGGTGAGGGTGAGGGTGGGGGAGGGGGGTGGGGGTGAGGGTGAGGGTGAGGGTGGGGAAGGGGGGTTGGGGTGGGGGTGAGGGTGCTGGAAGTTCTAACACAAGTTCCCTTTCGCTGTCACCTGGTGGACTCTCCTCTGTTGCCGTGACGACACCCCCCCCCCCACCCCACCCGTTGCTAAGCGACGGAGGCGGCTGATTCTGATTGTTCCTCGTCAGTATTTGGTTGAGTTTAGCTAGCTTGTACTATTCTGACTGGGGACGGGAGGGGGGGGCGGGGGGGGTCTCGGCTTGTGTGTGCGTGTGAGTGTGCGTATGTGTGTGTGTGTGTGTGTGCGTAGTGTGTGTGTGTGTGTGTGTGTGTGTGTGTGTGATTCTACGTGTTACCTTGTTAACCTTTGGGCCAGCACCTTACGGCCTTCATTCACCCTACTAGTCTCCTTCGTTAATCTTATGATGCTATATGGTTTGACCCCCACCTACCCCCTTCACCCACCCCCACCCCCTCAGCTCCACCTCCCCACCCCCCAGCCCCACCTCCCCCCCCCACCCCCACCTAATGTCTGAATCCAGTGCAACAGCGACAGCAGCAGCAGCAGTTGTGACTTCCACCATGTGTAGCTCAGGGCCACCTCCACCTCCACCACCCTGGCCTTGTGCCTCCACCCTCCACACCTCCACACCTCCACACCTCCACCCCTCCACCCCTCCGTCCGTCTGTCCGTCCGTCCGTCCGTCCGCCCGCCCTCCCTGCGTGTGTCTGGGGTCCGGGGGGGTCTCTAGCCCAGGCTCCCGTCGTCCCTCCTCCTCTCAGCCCGGCTGTCCCGTGGAGAGAGGATGGACATGGGGAACGGGCTGCCGGACATCCTGGGGGGAGAGAGGAGCACGCACACGCACGCACACACACACACACAAACGAATACACACACGCGCGCACACACACACACGCACACACAAACAAACAAGCAAAAGAAAAAGCACACAGACATATGTACAAAAACGAATACACACACAAGCAGGCACACAGACACACACACACACACAAACAAACATGCACACACACACACACACACACACAAACACGTATGCACACACACACACACACACACACACACACAAACAAATAGCAAATACAAGCACACAGACACACATACACACACAGGCACACATACACAAATGAACAAGCACACACACACACACACGCAGTGATTGAGGTGTGGCGTGTGTTTGTTGGGCCATAATATGATAAACACATTGCTTTTAAAGTGTGGGTGAGCCCTCAGTTACAGCGCCAATCCGAACAGAGAGAGATTAAAATACATTTGCTCCAGGGAGGAGGAGTAGGTGTTATCCCCATGGTTACGGCTCACTCCAACTAACTTTGTCTTACTTTTTTTTACTATACCTTTTATACTCTAGTATGTAAGGTTGGACATGAACATTCTCATAAGCGATGTTGTGTATGAAAGGGGAAATTATATAGTTGTACTGTGGACACTTATAGTTGTACTACGAGTGTGAATAGACACTTCTAGTTGTACTACCAGTGTGAATAGACACTTCTAGTTGTACTACCAGTGTGAATAGACACTTCTAGTTGTACTACCAGTGTGAATAGACACTTCTAGTTGTACTACCAGTGTGAATAGACACTTCTAGTTGTACTACCAGTGTGAATAGACACTTCTAGTTGTACTACCAGTGTGAATAGACACTTCTAGTTGTACTACCAGTGTGAATAGACACTTCTAGTTGTACTACCAGTGTGAATAGACACTTCTAGTTGTACTACCAGTGTGAATAGACACTTCTAGTTGTACTACCAGTGTGAATAGACACTTCTAGTTACGAGTGTCTCAGAAGCACTTCTTAAACCACTGTATAACTTCAGTGCCGGTGGCAAAATGGCTCCAGACTCAAGACCACAGAAGACTAAGATCCTAAGATGTGGAAATCCTAAGAAAACTAAAAAAAACTAAACGATTTGGGTTCACCGGCACTTAAAAAAAAAAAAAAAAAAAAACCGGACAAAGCACAAAACACTAAAACGTTAATAAAAAAAAGCAATTACTGTCTGTGGCTGCACATGTCTCCGCGCCGGTCGTACCTGTCCACCACCCGCCGCAGGGCGCGCTCGATGTTCATGCGGTGGCCGACGCGCGTCACGCCCAGGTCCAGGTAGTCCTCCTTGGTGAGCGACGGCAGGTGCGTCCCGTCGATCTCGTTGTCCAGGAAGCGCTCGCGGTGCTCGGCCAGGTTGAGGTACGCCAGCCAGTCGGCCACGTCGTACTTGGTCCAGTAGGGGAGGGGCTTGGCGGCGAAGGGCTTGGTGGGCGGCGGCGGCGGCGGCGGCAGGTGCGGGTAGCTCAGGCAGGTGGGCGGCGGGTGCGGGTGCATGGGCGGCGAGGACGTCCCCGACAGGAAGTGGGTGGGCGAGAGCGAGCGGGACACCACCAGGGCGGCGTTGGGCGGTGGCGGGGCGCCGGACGCGGCGAACAGCGGCGGCGACGGGGAGAAGTAGGGGTCGCCCAGGGGGTTGCCCGGCGACGGCGGCGTGATGGAGCCGCGCAGGTCGTAGAGGGCGCTGTAGAGGGGCGTGGTCGGGAGGAGGGGCAGGGAGGAGGGCCGCGGCGGCCCCGCCTTGGGCCGCTCCGACGGCGAGATGAGCGGGCTGGGGGCGCGGCGCCGCTGCAGGACGTGGGAGTCGGCCTTGCGGGACTCCCTGCTGGGGATGAACTGGAACTCCAGGGCTTTGGTCCGGTACACGGGTCTGTGTTTGGGGGAGGTGGGGTAGGGCGCGTAGGCGACGGGCGACACGGGCGAGTGGGAGCGCGGCGGCGGCGGCTGCGAGGCCGCGACCGCGACGGGCTGCGGCGAGGGCGAGCGCGCCCAGTTCTGGTACTGGGCGGAGGACGTGGGGGAGGGGGACAGGGCGGGCTGGGACAGGGAGATGGGGGAGGGCGAGAGCGAGCGGGCGGACGGCGGGCTCAGCGCTGAGGCGGAGTCTTCGGAGAACCTGGAGGTCGGAGGTCACGAGAGAGAGAGAGAGAGAGAGAGAGAGAGAGAGAGAGGGGGTTAACACGAGGGCGGCGAAGGCACTGACAGGGACCCGGCGAGGGGAAGGGGGGGGGGAGGTTGATACGAGAGTTGTTTCCGATACCCGATACCGCCTGAAATGCGGTATCGGGTATCGGCGAGCACGCGCCTCTATCCGATCCGATATTGTCACCTGACTCATTTACTAAGCAGGCAGATAACATCACAAACACGCGCTGCGTTCGTTAGCGGTCGGAGGTGGGAAGTCGGATTAGGAAACGCGTCGTCTCCGACCTACGTGCGATCGAGCTACCGTCGGAAAAAAGTCAGAAAAAAAAAAAGTTGTCGACAGTGGATGAACAGACTACACGTTGCTGTCATCGTAAGAGAACCCTTCAATAAGAAAAAATTCTGTTAGTAGCTACAACGCTAGATGCTGTATCGTTCAGGGATCGGAATCGGGAAGAAACGGTATCGGAACATCTCTAGTTTATACGTCGTGTTTTGAAAGGATGGATTTGTTGCAGCTATTATGGTCGGACTCACTGTTAGCGATGGCCTTAATCCAAAGACATTACCCAAAGCATAACTCTCCCTGGGGATGGTTTTTAAATCCAAGACGTGGAGGGGCTACACCGACTAGATCACTGAGAAACGTGTTTCAGTGTGCGCGCTACCTAGCAACTGCCGCCGCGGTTGATAGGTGTTGTCTCCACCTCGTCTATCAATAGAACTCTGGGCCGCTCGCCCCGCGGAACAGTCCGTCAACAAAAGCTGTTCTCAAGATGCT
>NW_028176896.1:0-17691 GCF_964030765.1 Micromesistius poutassou
TGCCCTCTTAATGAAATGTCTACGAGTTAAAAGAAGCCCAGCAGCCTGAGTCTCAGCTCAGCGGCCAGACAGAGCGACAGGGCACATTGAGACCTCATCAGACCTCCACTGGCGACAGAAAATAGGCCAAGTGCTGGGTGCAGTACGACCACATTCAAGTAAACACATACTTCATTAATTAATAAATAGAATTGTTCAAATGTATTCAATCATCTATTTGAATACATTTATTTCTATCATTTTTTAATATATATAATATACATTTTCATTTAATTCAGAAACCCGTTCTTCATCATCCGCGGTAAACACAGCCTGGCCACACAAAGCGCACACACACTCAGCAGAAAATCGAAAGGAAGCGAAGGACAAGGAAAACAAAATGAAACAATGAGGGCGTTTGTGGTACGGGGAGGAGTCTGATCCCTGATCCACTAATCAGAGTAAGCAGAAAACACCTGTGCTTCTGTGACCCCCTTAACCCGATCCCACATCACAACACGCAGCATGGCACGGCATGGAGCTCCACGCGGTCCCGGGGAGAGACAAAGGAGCTGCGGCTAGCTTAGCGCTGTGTTTATCTGTGTTGATCTGTCGTCTGTCTGTGCGGAGCTCCGAGTGGTTCCAGCCCTGAGCTGTCTGTCAACCTGCTTGCTGCTTACCATTTGGCTCAAATAAGATTTATATATATATATATATTAAGATTAAGATATATATTATTTTTTGTGTTCACTTCAGAGTCTGCATTTTTCTGGCGTTCTAATTCTTTTGCCGTCCTGGCCACTGTGATCTGATACACCCAGTTTTTTTTCCAAGTTGCAGTTTTTCCAGGAGGTTATGTTCTTGTTGTTGCGATTTAAGTCACCTCAGGGACATTAGATGTGGAGCGAACGGTGAGCGCATTGGTTGAACCTAAATAGCAAATAGGCATGTGTAGCGCCCTTCAAGCGGCAGATCATTTTGCCGTGGCATTTACAGACCACGGCACAAAAGACCCAGCTGTGCAACAGACAACACCACAACATAATATATCAAGCTTTCCATTCAGCAAAAGAGGCTAGCATAGCAGCTATTAAAGCCAGTGGTACAGCGATGAAAACAAGGGCGACCTCAAAACGACCCCCGGATTATCATGCGATAGTCACATTGTATTAGCGGGAACCCCAACAACAGCATGACAATATTGCATGGTAATTCCAAACGGTCTCGCAAACTGTCGTTTTTGCGGATTACAGCTTTCACCAGAAGTGTAACACGGCTCTCGTCTTCCTTTTCCCTGGCCAAGGATTTAAAAACAAAATACGAGAATATAAAAGGATAGGACAGGGGATTTGAAAAAATAAATCAAATAAATGAATACCACAGCACAGGAACACAGACAGAAACATGATGAAGATGTTAAGGATAGACAAGGAGGAGGAGGAGGAGGAGGAGGAGGAGGAGGAAGAGGAAAAGGAGATGATGAAGGGATGCAAGCAGGAGGTTTAGTGATCAGAGTGAACAGACACCACACATGCTGCCAATATCCAGAATGATACATTAGTTTGTTTTATTTTTCTTATTATTTTACCCCTGAGGCTGGATGGAAACATGGGGAAATGCAGCCGGAGTGTGTCTGGTTGTGCATTATTCAGGAGGACCGAGCAGAGGAGTATGGCAAGAAAAAGGGAAACATAGGAAAGATGGAGGGCTAGCATATAAGAGAGAGAGAGAGAGAGAGAGAGAGAGAGAGAAGGCTGCAAAAAGACTGCCACACTTATATAGAAAATAGAAAATATATGTGCTGAGGAGAGGGAGGTGTGTGTGTTTGTATGAGTGTGTGTAGGAGGTGTGTAGGAGGGGTGTGTCGGAAAGAGAGAGGGGGATAGGGGCTGTCAATGAAGGGAGGCACGGAGTGAGGAGACAAGGAAGCACGTCTGAACATATTGACCTTTAGTTACACCCTCAGAGAAGGAGAAGGAGACGGCTACACAGAGACAAAGGGAGAGGATCTGTTCGGCATTAGCAACGCAGGGTTTCAGAGCAAGACAAAGAAAGGATGTATTGGGGGATATGGCAGAGAGAAAGACAATCAGCTTCTACCAAAAAACAGGTGTGGCAACTCTGGTCTGGTTACTATCAATGAATGAACTCTACGCAATAGCTGGCGTACAACATATGAAGGAGTTAAAAAGCAATAACTGCTGTTTTCTACACCAAACCGAGATTAAACAGTTTGTGATAGCTGGGCATAATCTGTGTCTCAACTATAGTTACTTTTGCTGCGTGCAGATCAATGATGTGAAAAGAGTAAAACCAGTTAAAAAAAACTCATTGTCATTAGAAGTTGAGGCTGTTGTGAATGGAAAAAGAGAGAATGAAAGTGGCCATTTATTCTACTGCCGATGCACAATGGATTATTAATCAGCACGGGGGGGGGGGGGGGGGGGGGGTAAATACAACATATGAATTATGTTATAAAGCACAACAAGATGATGTGGTTTTAGTAAACTTTTCAAGGAGTGATGTGTGGGTGTATGTGTGGGTGTATGTGTGTGTGTGTGTGTGTGTGTGTGTGTGTGTGTGTGTGTGTGTGTGTATGTGTGTGTGTGTGTGACCCCCCTCGCTTCTCCTTATCTTTAGCAAAATGTTCTTAGGGTGAACATTTTGTCCCGCGGCCCCCAAAGCTCTGTGTGTCTCTGAGCTCTTCTTAAGACCTCAACCTTTTGGAAAAAAAAAAAGAAGTGAAAAGACAACACACACCCCCCCCCCCCTCCCCCTAGCAAACCTCTCTCCAACCTCCTCCCTTTCCCTCCCTCGCTTTCTCCTGCTCCCCCGAATGTCTTGTCCTGTTACACGGAGGTCCTCTCACGCTGTGCCACTTGAGGAGTGAAGGAGCATCAGCTCCTCCTACAGAACAAGAGGTGCTCAATTGCATGTGGAAAAAGAAATGAGCAGGAAGTGAATAAGTCAAAGAGAAAAGAAAAAGCACTTTGGTGACACTCGCTGAGAACAAGTGTGTGCCTGCAAGCCCCTTTCCTCCACTATGCTTAGAAACGAGTGTCCCTTTGACAACTTGTTTGAAATCTCAGTCGAAAAATAAATTATGATCTGACTTTTAAAATGACTTACTATAAGTTATAATTATAGGATGCCTCCTATTAGGCCTGGGCAATAAAACAATGAATTATCGTATCGTGATAGACTTTTGATCAATATCAATTAGGGGTGTAACGATACACTCATTCATACCGAAAACTTTCGGTACGGGTCTAACGGTTCGATGTGTGTTTCATTTCGGTACATACCGAGAAAAAAACTTAAAAAAAACTTTTTTTTTCTTTTTTTCTTTTTTCTTTTTACTTTTTTGAGTGTTTATTGATTATCACACACTCTGTGTGACACTCTGACACTGTGAGTGTCTTGTCTTGTCCTGATGTTTTGTGTTGAGGACCACAATGGAAATAAGTCCTGGACTTGATTGTGTTTTTATCCTCAATTGTATTTTATGTATTTTCATTTGTGTTAGGCATTTGTTTGATACAATTTAATAAATCAAATCAAAATTGTTTAATATAAATCAAATAATAAAAACTGCTGTACCGAAAAACATACCGAACCGTGACTTAAAAACCGAGGTATGTAACAAATTGTGACTTTTGTGTATCGCACCCCTAATATCAATATAAAACATGTTCAATATATATCGATAAGAGACTGGAACACCGAATCTAGCAGCTGGGTTTGTTACACAAACACGGTTACATACTTATTTACAATATTTCAGTGTTTTTAATTGTTGCATCGACATTGGAGTATTTATCAATGAAGAACAGTGGAAGGTCATATTAAGTGTTAAACAGAAGTGTTTAAATCCAGCATGGTAATTCCTAGTCTTTTTAGGTCATTAAAATGATCAATAGTTATCGATATCAATATGATCAAGTTATATTGTGATACGTCTTTCAGCCATATCGCCCAGGCCTACCTCCTATGCAACCTAAATTACGTTTTTTTGGGATGAAGAACAATGACAATCCAATCCACAGCTACCGTAAGAGGAAAAACGTCCATCAAATCAGTTATTATTTTCTGCATCTGTCATCTCTAAAACATGGCTGCTTCAGCCAGAGAGCCCCAAGACAAAGAGTAGGACCTGGAGCCAGGAGGTTCCAACTGTCATTTCGACCTCTGAACCGTTTGTCTACACACACATGCGATACCTGAAATTCTTATTTATCTATAGCAGTACCACGGATGTGGTGGATGAAGTCAAAAGTATAAAGTCATGTAAATGAAACATAAAGCAAATATGTTAAAGACAACAGACGATTATAAACTATGAATGACTACACTATTCTATAAGTATATGTTTATATCATACTTTACCATTTCAGATTAAAGTAATTGCAAATAGCAAAACATTTTGAAAAGACGATTTAAATAAAAAGACTAACCATTATTACAAAATCCTTAAAGCTGCCAACATTTGCCTGCTGTGACTCAACGTGAGTATGTACACAGAGTAACTGAAATGTCAAGCTTTGTTTAGACAAAGGGCTGTTATTAGAATAAATTAAATAACGACCAAACCCATTCAGTGAAACCCATTCACTGTAGTATGCACCCTATAACCTAGCCTACATGGATAGACTGGTAATAGAGGCCCAATAGGAATAATTGCGCGTGTGTAAACATGACAACATGTGTATGTCAGGCATAATTTGCAAATGTTGATGACAAAATTATGTTATGCTTAGCGGATGATAAATTAGGGTGATGCTGGTGCTTTCATCATTACATTTGTTAAGCTGACACTTACACAAAGCAACTAACACTAGTGATGAAAGAGGAGAGAGAGAGAGGAAGTGATGATAGAGAGAAAGAGGAAGTGATGAGAGAGGAGAGAGAAAGAGGAAGTGATGAGAGGAGAGAGAGGAAGTGATGAGAGAAGAGAGAAGAGAGAGAAAGAGGAAGTGATGAGAGAGGATAGAAAAAGAGGGAGTTATGAGAGAGGAGAGAGAGAGAGAGAGAGAGAGGAAGTTAATTCAACCACATACCATTTTAACAAATATATGCGTATGTCTTGTACGATATTTCCCTTGTTTAATTAAACATGTCAAAATTCTCATCCAAATCTGTGTGTGCATGCGTGACTATGAGGGGGCCATGCATGTATGTGCATGCGCGTACGTGTCTTTTTTCATCTGAAAGCATTCAAAGTCTGCATAAACCTTATAGGCAACAGCAAAAACCAAACACCCTGCCTTTGCGTCTGAGCTTGTGGGTGGCATGGCATGATGGCGCGCACAAGTGTGTGTGTATGTGTGTATGTGTATGTGTGTGTGTGTGTGTGTATGTGTATATCTGTAGGTGTATATGTGTGTGTGTGTGTGTATATCTGTGTGTGCGCATGTGCGTGTGTGCGTGCGTGTGTGTGTGCGTGCTCCTGACCGCAGCGCGCTCCCTCTCTCAGTAGTCGGACATTAAACCCCAGTGCCGTTTCTTTACCCCCACACACCAGGATTAACAGCACTCTAAATGGGCCCTCCTCCCTCCCTGACTCCCTCCCTCCCTCCCTCCCTCCCTCCCTCCCTCCCTCCTCAGCCTCCCACGCAGGCTGGCACACATGGAGCCGCCCACCACTCCCAGGCTGCAGGCCTCTGCTCTGCTCTGCTTTGTTTTGGTTCTCCAGCCCAGCCACCCACCTCCCCACTGCCTCTGAACCTCCTCTAATAAATGGTGCTGAAGTGTTGTTAGCGGGGGGGGCTAAGCCCAGAACTTCCACCCCAACCCCCCCTCCACCTTCCCATCTCTGCAGACGTATTGGGCGCTGAGTGGATGATGATGATGGGGCTGAGAGGGAGGGAGGGAGGGAGGGAGGGAGGGGAGCAGACGGATAGAACTAACCAGACCGGCTACAAAGCATCAAGTCCCTCTGTCTCTCTCCGCCCAGACACAGGAATAATTCTCTCTAGTCACGCACGCGGGTAGGCATGTGCGCACCCACCCACCCACCCACACACACACTCACAAATAATAGATGCCTGTGCAAGAGGTTAATGAAATAAAACAGATTCTCATCAGATCCCACCGGCCATTGTGCGACAGGATGGATGACCGGGTCGACGGAGAAGCGATTGGATGGATAAATGAAGGGTCAGAGTTTGTGTGTGTGTGTGTGTGTGTGCATGTCAGCTTCTGTTCTGATCCAATTCCGTTGCAGAATGGTTATGTACCAGAAAGCTAACATCACGATGGTAATACTCCTAACTATATATATAAGACAATACTTGTCTTATATTACATGCAGTTCGAAGAGGGATTTGTTTAAGGTTTTATTTCCAAGTACACACCGCTATAAATAGGGTAGTTTTTTTTCTTGTGTTGTGGTCGACCAACCTGGTCAGGCACAGCTGGAAGACAAAGCACACGTATTACCTCCTAATTTATATTCCTACCACACGGCGTGTCATAAGTCACTGCCACTCGATTCCGGCAAAGATTTACGACGGCTCGCCATCTCGGCTGCTATTACTTCCTGTTCCTGCCTTATCTTAAGGCATGAGGTAGGTCATGGACGGTGCTGGAATGGCTCCTAGTCAAACAAAATTAAGACATATCGAGAGGGAAACGAGCCCTCCAGCGTCACTGCATTGGAGCTCACCACGAACCACGTTCAAAAAGCATGTTTTGTTTTGAGGGATCTTTTGTGAGGAAGGTCTTTTCACAGCCAACTTAAAACCCCTTTTAGGAAGGCAGTCCGGGGAGAACACTAGGAGTAGGAGAGGGGGTGGACCACAGATTAGTTTGTGAGGAATCCCCTCGGTAGACAGCCTTCATCCACAACAACGTGAGTGTGGTCCTCTGCTCACCTCTGATCTCCTCAGGCATTGTGGGTATTCTGAAGGACTGCGCAGTGCCAAACCCTGCATCTCTTACTCCTCCTTGCCTTCCATTGACATTCCAAGCGACAAATTACCCCCTGAATTTAGCCATTATTTAACACAGTAGGTGTTAATTTAGAAAGGAACACCCGCTGTTGAATTATGGCTATAATTTAATTCACAAGGTACTTAACAAAGCCTGTGTGCTGTTTGAATACCAGCTGAAAGGTCCCCGGTTTGATCTTCCACCTCGTCTCCATCGCCCACCTGCAACCACCGCTGAGCTAGATGGACAACACCACCTGGTAATAGAGCTCACCGTGAGATACGCCTGCTAAATTACAGTGCACAGTGTGAGTAACCCGCATATGCCACGTAAGAACTAGAGCTTCTTGGTTCCTTTTCACTCTCCCTCTCTTACTTAAGACAGACTGACTAAATACAGACCAATGTGATTTGTTCCTGGGTTTACTGATAAAACAGGCAGAGCCTCGCCCGTTCCAGAGGAGATTATTATTTTACGAGCCGGCGTCTCACTCCAGTCTCCCTGTGTGAAACCTCAGACTCAGCAGAAAGCTGAGCAGAAAGGATTGCCCTCCGCTGCAGATAGACAAGAAGTCTGGACCAGCTGTGCGCTACTGAAGGTGGGCATTACACTGATAAAAGCTTATATAGGCTAAGCACTTTTTACCTAAGGGAACAGGGTAAAAAGCTTACCCACTAACCTCCATGAAAGCCCCGGGAAACCCCCCCTGATTATCAAAGCTTTATTAAAGTGTCCCCGGATACAGGGCTTTAAACAGCCCTCCCTAAACAGCCCTGCTCTCTCCAGGACATGAGAATGGGGCACTGGCACTATTACACTGATGAAAAATGCTTTAGAGCCAAGGTTACTGTAAGGCTAAATCCCATGGCGTGATTTTCACCGTATTAAAAAACATTTATCACGCGCTCCATTCTAAAGATTAATCGCTCAACGTTATCGGGTCATTAAATCTAATTCCGTATTGTCGTCGTCACTCTACTTCCTCACTTTAACACGAGTCAAGTATCCATCATGATTCATCTCAATGTTATCTTCTCATATACAAAATAATAAGTCATTCGGAGCTGCCGTACTTCAAATGTAACTCACTCCCCGTGGCCAGCGTCTGTCTGCCCGCCTGCGTGTGTGCTGGCCTGACGTCCTGCCTGCATGTCTGTCCGTCCGTCCGCCCGTTTGCGTGCATGTGCAGGCCTCTCTGAATGCCCTGCAGTGACAGTCTGTCATGGTTTAAGGGCATCTCTCTTTAATCGCACCTGTCAACCCTCAGCACAGAACCATGGCCTGCCAGCAGGGCAGCATCAAGCCTTTTAACTCAGATGGAGGAGTGTCTGGGGAGAGGGGCTCAGGCCCGATGGTCAGTACCCTTAGATGGTTCCATGCCAGGGTTGCAAGGCACAGCCATGCGTGCTGCTGCTGCTGCTACTGCATGATGCACATGGCATGCCCTTGTAACATCACACAGACAGGGAGTGAGAGGACACACAGGGCACTCAGGGTATACATACACACAAACACACACACACACACATCAAACAAGCACGGCTATTTTTTGATTTTTTTTTTTTTAGGCATAGGAACAGAAGTGTCCCACCCCTAGACAGATTGAGTGCAGTGCGACCGATGGTGGAGACACATATAGCCTGCGCTACATGGGCATGCCTCTGGTGATGGATGTATCTGGCAACGTGCTTGAAAAACAAATAAACACATAAACCTTAAGCTACCTTCAAACAGTCATTTCACTCATGCAAACAAGACGCACAACCGCACACACACATAAACACTCAAGGGCAGAGTACACGCCTTTAGCTTACAGCGTATTTTTCGCTCCCGCACGTTTGGTCTAATAACCCCACCCAGTGCTTCACAGCACCCCCCCCCACCCCCAGCTGCTTTCAAGGAGTAGATCAATTAGCCACACCCAACCACATCATTAAACAGACATATCTGTTTATATAGATTCCAATGCAAAGGACTGCTTTTGCATGAAAATAGTTCCCCTGTGACTTCTTCCCTGTTTTAGCCCTGATTTAACTGTAAATAGGTCCTTTCGGAGAGAGGCAGACTGTTCATGTACACGTCCGCTCTACATGAATGCACACCCTGAGCAGTGAGAGCGAGAGACCCAAGACTAGTGGTGGTGACTAAAAATTGGTTCTGGGATTTTTTTAGGTGCATCCAAGTAACATAATAACACAGAGCATGGTATCAGACCATATATAATTGAACTAAGTATGCCTACAAGATTATGAAAAATCTTGTAATGGGAAAAATAGGCTTGCTTATAGAATATTTAATGACCTTGTTTCAGCTTAGACTCTCCATTTTAGCCAGTTGATTTCAAGATCACTGAAAACCATAAAAAGTAGGTCTACCTCTGCATTACACAATCTACTTTATTGTCATCTTTTGTAAATAGTAAAATAGTAAAATAAATGCCATAATATGTCATGTTATCGAGGCAGAAATGTTCAAGTACATCACAGGCACACTAAATATAAATGAAATATTTTGCTGGCTAAAGGAAACAAAAGTGTGTAAATGTAACACCAAAAAAGTAAGGGCTGGATCATGCTTCATCTGTGTGTGGTTAAAAAATAATATACACAGAGGGAGGGAGGGAGGGAGGGAGACAGACAGACAGACAGACAGACAGACAGACAGACACAAAGTGGGTATTTTGGAGTCCACCCTGGCCACTATTGCAACAAACTTGAGTGTGCTTTCCAAATGTGCACATGATTTAAACGCGATGGAGCTGACAGAAATGTTCAGTCTAAACCACACAGCACCCTGACCCTGATAGAAATGCCTCACACTACAAGTACAACACGTGCTGGTTTAATAAATCAGGCCACTTTCTCTACAGCGTTGGTTTCAAAGTCATGGGTTTCATTCACGCTAGTAAACAGACACAGATATCTGTCACAGAGCTTAGATTATTTTTTATAAATCAATATCATAAATTATAAATTATAAATCTGTGCCCATCTGGCTCCAAAAGCTAGCCCTGCACACCTTCTGCACCAGTGTTGGAAGGTGGTTCAGTAATAATTAACTAATAGAAAATAAACTTTACGTACCCAGACGACTCATGAAACTTGGAATGTATCGTCTGTATTTTATTTTTAAACTTTGGATTAATTAATACCCGTCTTTGTTCTGGGACACGGGACGATGGACGACGGTGCCGCTAGTTGCAATGGTTATGACGCACTACGTCATTACGTGACGGTCGGTTATGACGCAGTACGTCCGAAGGGCGGCCAGCGAACGCACTCTTTGACACAGTCCACATGACGTTAGAAGGGAAAAGTCATTTGTTTACAATGCAGAAGATTTGCCTCAAAGCCAAATCATCCGAGCTTGTATGTTTGTCTGCCTGACTGATCGCTCTTGTTGGTCGGGCGGTGTCTGCTTAATAACGCGTAGTCTCAAAACTAATAAAATAACGGTCAGACACGACCTGATGGGGAGCGCATTTTGTTCCTCAGGGTCAGAGATGTCCAATCACATATTTGGACGTACGCGGTTTTGATGTCGTGATGCAATTTTGATTGTAATTACCTGGCCACATGTGGCTTATTGTCTACACACACACACACAGACAAAATACGCTTCCAAAGAATAAGGCAAAAAACAGGCTGGGTCTGATTGCCTGAGCGCGTCGTGCAGTGCGTGTAGGCTGGCCGTAAATGAGTCGTGCATCCAGGATTCGTGCAATGCAAATTGCATTCGCCCACTTCGTGTCTATCCAATTGCTGCAAAATAGGATACGAGACAAATCACGGAGTTACATTGAAGCCCTTACCTTGAAGACAAATCGTGTCTATCTGTCTATTTATAACATGGTAGACTACACTAAACATGGAAATATAGGATGAATCGCTTTAATAGATGATGGCAGTTGGCCTACCTATAAGGCTATTATTTGTATCAGTATTAATATTATTATTATACAAGTGTACCTTTCCTATCATGTTATTTTGTAGAAATTGGCTGAAATAAAGCCAAAGAAAAGAAGACATCTAATCATTATGACATTCAAATATCATACAGTAGGCATGCATTAGGGCCGTTAAGACATACCTTGAAGCCCCTTCGATGAGGTACATCACTGTTCAGGACACTGAGCCTGAAGGGACCTTGCAGCGTCTAGTCAGTTTCTGGCACGCTAGGTTGGGTCAGCAAGTGTGTGATGAGTGTGCGTGAGAGGGAGAGGGACAGGCTGAAGAGGGACAGAAATGCAGGGCTGTGGCAGAAGTGGGTTTGTGTGCGAAAGGAGATCTTCAAAGATATCAATTTCTAACCATTAATAATAGAATAATATTTCACGGTTGGTGGTAGTTGGGGCTTGCTGTGGCCATTGTGTTTGAAAGACAGTACAATGGACAATGGTCTTGATTCCCCAGTCCCTGTGTAGCTTCTGATGATAGGGAACTTAGTGCACCTCAATGTGTTCCTGCTACACAGGCAAACCAAATGGGCAGAGCTTTGTGCGTGCGCAGTGGTAACCTCCCATGGTGTGTTTAATAAGTGAGCATGTGTGCGTGCGTAGCCTCCTCAATCATCTCCTCAGTCATTGCAAGCCAGACAGCCCCTCCCCCTCTACCCCCGCCTCCCCTCCAGCCACAGTGAAGAGTAACGATGTGTAGCTAAATCTGTCTACTGCCTCTACTGTATCTATTAGGGAAACCCTGCGAAATCCACGGTGATACGCAGACAGATAGATATGTTTTTCCTGATAGGAAATTGGAAGAAAACAGAAAAGAACAGGAGAGAACATTTTAAGAATGATTTATTATCATCCAAAGGACTATCCCAAGAACCGAGCTGTTTGAGAAGGAAAGGTGGTTTGAGAGAATACATTCGTTCTTTGATTGACACAAAGAGATGTGTGGGTGTGTGTGTGTGTGTGTGTGTGTGTGTGTGTGGATGGGTGCATCTATAAACTCCCCTGTGTATGTGTCTCATGCTTCGTGCCTGTGAGTTTCACTCACTCAGTGGGCTTGTCACTCTGCATACCTTGTCTTCCTGTATACTTCTATACAGCCGGCTCTGTTTCCTCTCCTCTCTACCTCTCTCTTGTTCCTCTGCAGTGTGGAGATCTATAGAGTGCGTGTGCGTGTGCGTGTGCATGAGTGTGTTGAATGCATTTGCATGAGAGCCAGTGGGGTGACCCTGCTCTCTCACGCCAAGGCTTCTGTTGAACAAATAGGACTAGCAGGATGTCGTGACAACACTCACATCAGTTTAAATACGAGTGCTGTGCTGCCACAGCTCTCTCTCTCTCTCTATCTCTCTCTCTCTATCTCTCTCTCACTCTCTCGCTCTCTGCGTGTGTGTGTGTGTGTGTGTGTGTGTGTGTGTGTGCGTGTGTGTGTTTGAGCAAACAGCTTGGCACGCAATTTGAGCGGGTGAGTGTGTGTGCATAGTCTTGTGAGTGTGTGTGTGTATTTAACCAGGGGTGCGTGCAGCTGTGGTTCAGGGAGAGCGTTTTTGTAGAGGGGGGAAAGGCAGATATATTCAGTGTTAATGACCTCAGTGAGATGCACAGTTGGCCAGACAGAGATAAGCCGACCGCTCTGTGGAAAGGAACAGGTGAGTTCTGTATAGCCAGGCAGCCTTCTAAATAAATGAATGCCGTCATAGGGTTAAACGAAGTTCACCTCTACATCAATGTAATGGCTTTAATTCATACAGATTGGTTATAAGAATGTCTGCAAAAGGCTAGGGGTGTGTGTGTGTGTGTGTGTGTGTGTGTGTCTGTCTGTGTGACCGACAGAGAGAGAATGTAAGTATGCCTGAAATATGTGCGTGCGTGGGACTGTGGTGATCTAGCTGTGAAGCATAATTACGGCAGATTAGCAAAGCCACAGTGAGAACTTAGGTCGAGCCGTCTGGACCAAGAGACAATGATCCCAGAGTTGAAGCGCACGCACGCACGCACGCACGCACACACACACACACGCGCACACACACACACACACACACACACACACACACACACACACACACACACACACACACACACACACACACACACACACACACACACACACACACACACACACACACACACACCATGGAGGGGAGGCAGAGATATGGAGGGATATATCTAGCATGTTCATCCCCTGTTTGTAGATCAATTCAAGCCAGCAACACTTGGTTTATTCCACAGGGTTATAAAGTCAAACCGTTTGTTTCATCATAGTATAGCATTCGGTATATACAGTATGTGTGTGTGTGTGTGTGTGTGTGTGTGTGTGTGTGTGTGTGTGTGTGCATGTGTGTGCGTGTGTGTGTGTGTGTGTGCGTGCCCTTTGTCCACCACCTCCTCTTGTATTCCTTCTGTTCAAGGTGTTCCTCCTCGTCTCATATCTTGGATTTTGTTCCACTGGATTTACAACGCAGCTCCTGTCTTACACAGGACCGCAGTAATGGGAGAATGTGAAACAAAGGAAGATAACGTTCAGGACACACATTGTGTGGCATGGTGTTGGTGCTGAATCAAAAGGAAAATTACACAGGCAAACCATTATTTAAACTAGAACCCCGGGCCCAATCACAGTGCCAGCGGGCCCAACCCCGCGCTCCCACTGAACATGTCGACGGTTCCTTCCTCACTTCCTCATCGGCAGATAAGGGCCCCATCTGCCCCTCCCTCTTTCTCAAGAGGGAGGTGTGTGTCCAATCAAGACCCCTTTGGTTAAAGCAACACAAACTCAGAAGGACAAATTGGCCTTGGCACACAGTGAGCGGAGCAGGGTTCGGGACAGATTGAGATCACTCAGGGGCGTGGAGGGATATGGCTGATATGGCTAGAGCGTTTTAATTTCTCTGCTGGTTTTGTTTTGTCTGACGGTTGTCTCTGGCGAGGGTGATCCAGAGGCATTATGGTTTCCTCCTGGAATAAGCCCCGCGTTAGGAAAATACAAGAAAATCGGCTAGAATGATGGAGTTGCGATAATGGAATTGTGCGCATGTAAGTGTGTTATAAAACCAGAGCCAGCTAACACGCTCGCCATACATCCTGATTCCGTAATTCAAAGAGATGAACTGCTGATTGTGTAATGGATGTAGTGTGTAATGGATTCATAAATCCATGTCTGTGACCCATGGCTTAGATTATGATCCACTGATCATAATTTTTTACAAGTGAGCAGTGGTCTCTGGAGCAATGTCAGCATGATTTTGTTTTACACTGCTCGAATAAAGGTGTTTTAGACTGTCTGAGATCAATTTTCCATTGGTTGCACCTTCTCTATGCTGTTGGCAAAGTTAATTAACACATACTGCCAAACATGCAGGGGAAAAAGCTGGCGCTGCACTCGCGCACGCACACACACACACACACACACACACACACACACACACACACACACACACATTGAGGCACTTGAGGATCACAACCGACTACCATGCGTAAACTCGTTCTCTTAACAGATAAGCGACTTGAATTTACACAAATGTTGCCTGTACACAAGCTTAATTAGGTCACAACTACTTTTCCCATGCTAGAGTCAACCTTTTTTTTCTTTGCCACCCATACTCCACATTGCACCGTCTGAACAGAGTGTTTGCTTGTGGCCGTGGTGTTGTTTGCTTCATTTGAGGATCATAGCTACTAATTAGCCATTTGTTTTGAATGCTTCTCGCTGTTTTACCCAGTAATTATTTCCCCACATTTGTATGTGAAGAGAAGGACACGCCCAGACGTTTAAAGCGTTGTGTTTAACGGCCGAGGCATCTTGAGTGATACATGTGAACTATAAAGAGAGAGAGAGAGAGAGAGAGAGAGAGAGAGAGAGAGAGAGAGAGAGAGAGAGAGAGAGAGAGAGAGAGAGAGAGAGAGAGAAACAGACGGCTGGGCAGTGCAGAGATAAAGCGGTGGTGAATCAGTGTGTCTGTGAGAGAGTGAGAGAGAACAAGTGAGCGAGAGAGACACACACACCAATCTGGTCCCCGGGTGGCGTCCTTTAAAGTCCAGCTAAAAATGGCACAATGGATTCATGCGGTTCTACCAAACTTTTGTTGAAGTTGAAAAGTGATAATGATCTGAAGTGAAGTGCTACAACAAACTACAACACATGAATATCATCAAGAGGCTTCGTTCAAATCAACAGGAGGCCATGTGAAGACGGGGGCCATTAAGCAGGGTACTTGGCAGCATTATCATTATAGCAGTCCCCGAGCCACAAAGTTGAACTCGCAGCGAAACGTCCTACAAGAGACTCCCGCCTGTCGTCACAAAGTCTTAGATAAGGTACGATGCGCGCGGCTTGCACAAAGTGACCCTGGCTCCCTTGTTGCCTTGACAACCCGGGCTGCCGTTTCCCTTTTTCGAAATGCCCTTGGATCAGAGAGGCGGAGAGAGAGAGCAGACTCTCGCCAACGCAGGAGCAGAGAAGTGGAACAGAGGGAGAGGACAGTGGGAGGGAAAATGAGGAGGAGGACGTCCTCGCCTTTGTTTTTAGTTTTTTTTCCCTTTCCGTTTTTTTTCTGCTCACCTCTAGAAGTAAACGACACCCACGGGGCTCCCACCTGTTCTCACATGTCACGCAGTGCACGGCTAGACGCGCCGAGCAGCAGCAGCGAGAAATACAGGAAAAGATTAAACGCAATAGAAATGAGAGAGTGCTTCACTGCAGTATCTAACTTCGTAAAAAAAAAAGAAACATGCCGGGCCGGGATAGCTAATGGAGAGTTACTTCTGTGGCAATGTCAGCTAGAATAGGCAGACTCCACCAGAGCAGGTCTTTGTGGCTAGTTTGCTGTATGTACTGGCTAGAATTGTGAGCGGAGATAATTGTTTGTGAGGGCTGAGCCAACTCAGACATGGGAGAAGGGGCAGCAGGGAGAACGTGGAGGGCATAGAACAAACAGAGCTACTCCAGAAGAAAAAACAAAACAAAATGGTACTGTAAAGACGGGAGGTCGGGAGGACCAAGTGGAACAGAACAACGTGTGAGCTGTGCTCGGCGGGCCATGCAGCACAGTCCAACCCTGGGGTGGATGTGGGATTTTGTTATGTGGTACAACACAAAAACAAGGACAAACTCCTTATGTCATGATGGAAAGGAGGTAAACAGAATACTATTCTGGGGAATGGGTAATCACATTCTGTCAAATATGGAAATAAAATATAAATATATATATATATACATACTGTATATCAGATATTTTGTCGACTGTTAATCCGTGTTTGGTGAATTGTTTAGAATAAATAGATAACACCCTATAAACAAAAAAGAGACCTGATGATCACCTTTTTATTTTTATTTTTTTTTTCCCACAGCCCTAGTTCCTGCCTGCCAGTCACACTTTATTGTAGCCCATGAACTTCCTGTGTCACCACAGAGTTGTGTTTGGCTGTAAACATGGTTTAGCTAGCAGGCACCAACAGCTTATGAGTAAGCCAGTGAAAATGACCTGCGCCCGCCCACCTCCTCCTGCTACTTAAATACAGTAAGGCTGGAAACAGCCATGAACTGGAAGCCGACCTCCCCCTGGTGAATATGAGGTTACTAGAGGTCTGGCATTTCTTTACAGATCACTGTCTCCCTTGCTTGGGTCTCTCTCTCTCTCTCTCTCTCTCTCTCTCTCTCTCTCTCTCTCTCTCTCTCTCTCTCTCTCACACTCTCACACTCTCTCACACTCTCACACTCTCACACTCTCTCTCACACACTCTCTCACTCCCTCTCCTTTCCCTCTTCCTCTCCTGGTTGTATTCAGGGTGTGTGGGATATGTACCAGAATACCAGACTCTACAGTCCAGCCCTGAGCTCACCAATATCCTGAACCCCACCCCCAGCACCTCGTCAAACCCAAATACAGTGGGTGTGGGTGAGTGGGATTACGAGTGTGTGTTTGTGTGTGTGTGTGTGTGTGTGCGTGCGTGCGTGCGCTCCTATCGGTGAACATGTGCAGTTAGGTAAGCCTGGCTATATGTACTCGGCTATGATCCACAGATTGGAGACGACATGGCCATGGATACCGGAGAAAAATGACAAAAAAAAAGAAAGAGGGTAAAAAAAAAAGACCCTACACTGAAGACACACGACACATGCAGCCCCTCGACCCTGACCTCACCGGTGTATGGCTCATGTTATGCCATGGAGCCGCCCTCCCTGCCTATCACACTGCCTCCTCGCTGACTCCAGGTTGTACAGCTCACACATCGCACCTCTCGGACGACGGCCGCGTCAGGGCAGCTCCATCGACGGGAACACACAGAGCCGACAACAACGGGATCGTACAAGGACCGACCAAAAAAGCCTCAGGCTCTCGCCACCGCTGCCGGCAGGGAATCGAACCCGTGATCCGTGACCGCCACAGTACGTTCTGGTCCGGCCATGGAGCCAACAACGCTACTGCGTACTACTCTCTATCTCTACTTTGGTACTTTGGTGCTTTGGTAACCTGCCAGCAGGCTGATTGCAGATGCCTGGAATGTCACACTGCTGCAGCTTGTTAGCCAGGCAGAGCTGAGCAGTGTGCCGCACAGTAAAAACGCAGTGTGTGCTGTGCTGTGCTGTGCTGGGCTGTGCTGGGCTGGGCTGTTCTGGCCTTGGTTTTTTCAGCTCTGGTCTGCAGGATAATCAGGATGAATGGAGAGCAGCTGTTTTGATGCAGGAAGAGGGTTTTGGGAGAGGGGAGGGGCTGGCGGGGAGGGGGGGGGGCAGAGAAACTACATGTACAAAGAAGAGGAAAAACACAGGAGACTGAATTTCAACAAGGTTTTGGGTTCGGTGGTCGACTGTTGCTCCCAGTTGCTCCCAG
>NW_028176895.1:0-9720 GCF_964030765.1 Micromesistius poutassou
GACGTGGCTGACAAAAGGCACACTCCTCTACTTAGACAGTGAAAGAGTTTCACGGTCCAACTCAGCCCTCTGCTGGACGCTAAGCCTTTAATGAGCCACTAGTGAGAGGGAGACCAGGGGGGAGGGAGGGGGAGATTGGAGAGAGAGGAAGAGGAAAAGGGGGAGAGGGTAAGGGGGGGAGAGGGAGAGAGGGAGAGGAGGGAGAGAGGGATAGAGAGAGGAAGAGGGGGAGAGGATGGAAAGAGGGAGAGGAGGGAGAGAAGGATAGAGAGGAAGAGGGAGAGAGGAGGGAAAGAGGGAGAGGAGGGCACAGGCAATCATACTGCAAGAGAGGGAAGTGTTAGAAAGTAGGATATTACTAGGACACACGCACGGTGTGTGTGTGTGTGTGTGTTGCCCATATTAATACTCCATTGTCAGAGGAGGAGAGGCAGATCAGATCATGTGGCCGTCGGACTGAATCTGGCGCCTACATCTCAGGGGTCACACAGGGGTCATCATGTGGCGACTGTGCCCACTGCCACACGCACACACACACACACACACACGCGCACACACACACACACACACACACACACACACACACACACACACACACACACACACACACACACACACACACACACACACACACACACACACACACACACACACACACACACACACACACACAAGCACAAGCACAAAGAAATACACCCTCCAAACACACACACACACACACACACACACACACACACACACACACACACACACACACACAAAGACACACACACACACACACACACACACACACACATACACAGATACACACAAAAACACTAAGAAATACACCCTCACAAACACACACACACACACACACAAAGAAATGCACCACAAACACACACACACACACACACACACACACACACAAACAAACAAACAAATGCATCCGCACAAACACACACACAAAAACACACAGATTATATATATACATATAATATATATGTACTCACTTACATATGTATATATATAATATATAAACATAAATGGATAAAGTCCATGTGATCAATGAATGCGTAGACATGGAGACAGAGTTAGTTACAGACCTAACCCTAACCCTAAACATAGGATTAGTTACAGTCCTAACCCTAACCCATGGTTAATTACAGGCCTAACCCAAACCCAGTAAGTTACTAGGTCTATATACAGCATTCCTGGAGCTCATCTCGGTTCAACATCTAGCGACTGTTAGGCCTACTCACTGACTGCTCGACCACATACACACACACTCACACACAGACTTAAAGGAGAACTCCGAAAATTTTTAACCCCATTATTGTTTTCCTGAGGGTCACCCAATGTTGAGGGAAGTAAAAAAAAACAACGAAAATTGATTGGACCAAGCCAGAGATCTGCACTGGCTGCCGGCGCTACGGAATAGCTATAACGCTAACCTATGGGGGCAAGCTCTTTATCTGCTTTTGGGGCTTCTAAACACATTCACAAAACCATTCCAAGACCTATTTAACACGAGTTGGTTCCTTACGAGACACCACGGTGCTCGTTTAACTCAAATAGTGTGGCCAAACAGTATAAACTTTGTGTTCTGCATTTAAACACACATGTTGACATATCCAGAAAGCCCTTACTAGCCGATAGCAGAACGGATGCGCGCGGATGCACAGCCCTGGCTAGTGGCTGGGAGCGCATCCCCTCTCCCGCCTCCTCTACCCCCTCTCCCGCCTCCTCTACCCCCTCCCCCGCCTCCTCTACCCCCTCTCCCGCCTCCTCTACCCCCTCTCCCAGGTCAGGTAACCTGAGTGCCCGTGAACAGCCATTAGTGACATCACATCAGTGCAGATGAAGGGAATACACACACACACACATAGGTGTGTGTGTGTGTGTGTGTGTGTGTGTGTGTGTGTGTGTGTTTGTTTGGGGGGGTGGTGGTCAGTCTGACTCATGTTGGTGGAACGATGAAGAGCAGAATTGGATATCAAAACAGAGGGTCCATTTTGTTTCTCCAGATTCCTCAAGAGACTCGTGATTAAGACCCCGTACGGAGGACAGGAAGTGGATCTGGTATCCCTGTGTTGTCATGTTGCCTCTCCATTACAGTAATGTGCTGGGGCCATTTAACTAATGCTGCACTCAGTACAGTCCACTGCATTACACACGACAAGGACCTGTTCAGTGTTTACTCTGTCTCACACACAGTCAGATGACTAACTTCATTAGCCTGCCCATTGCTCTTAGTGAGCACAGCGAGAGGAAACCTAATCACAACACCAGGGCCAAATGAAATGCTTCTCCTCTGAGCCGCTGCATTCTGTCTCCAGACAGATGAACACGCCGTCCTTTGTGTTGATGCCTCCTGACCCCTGACTGCTACCCCTACCCCGTCGGGCTCAAGCAGCCTGGAGGTCCGCCCTGTCATAGGACCAACACCTTGTTGACGTGAGCACCCACCAACACCAGGCCCAGGTTGGCCCTGGTGGTGGAGGAGGGGCGTGGTTCATTGGCTTCATGTCAACAATGCTGTGCACCTTCTAATGAATAACATACTCTAGGACCCCAGCAGGGTGCCACTCAAACACAGCATTACGTCTCTATACAATATTTGAGTGCGTTATTCACTAGACTTAATTGGACCGATTTGAAGGAAATCAAACAACCCCAATGTCTTTTCTTTAGCCTGAGAGTGCGCTTCGTGGTTTCTCTTGGTTTGAACACTGAACCTCCTTCCTCTTCAATCTGTTTCAATCTACTTGGTACCTGCTGTGGTAGGTTCTACTGCAGACGTAGAGCCCAGGAGCAAGGCAGTAGTTCATACTGACGGTAGAACGTTTGACCTGAATAGCAGTGTGTGACTGTTATGCTCAGAATCCTTTAGTCAAACAGACAGATAAGTCTGCCATTTCACTATCTCACTTAACCCCTGTCCTTAATATCAAGTTAATCACCAATATAGTATTAAGGAAAATCTTCATGGCCCAGCTGTTTATCAAAGATATTTTGTACCTTCATATTTCACCACTGGATTCATTGAACCTCAGAATTGAATTTTCTAATGGAGATGTCGCGAAGGAGGCTTGACTCACAAAGGTTACTGTAAGACCGCAGACCTGTCTGAAATGGGCCGAATCAGCATGTTTGCGGCTGTCAATCTGTAATTGCACTAAGTAATTAATATTGGTGTGTATCTGTTGGATATCAGATGCTGGGGAACTGCAGGGGCCTGAAGGGGCCTGCAGGGGCCGGTTAATCTAATGACGGGCCCTTTAACTGATGGAGGAGGCTCTCAGACAGCAAGGTTATCAGCGTGTGTCCCTGCTCACGGCCACTTAATGGAGATGTCAGGAGATTGCAGCACAGAAATTCTGCATTAGCGCTACCTTGTGCCCCTTCTCCTGTTCTGAGTGTGTTTTACCTTTTAGGGGACCTCTACCACTGGATCTTTCAAACTGACTCATAGGATTACGCCTAATACTGGATTTCTGATGTTTTTGTTTTCTTCTGGGAACCTAAGCTAATTCTCACGAAGTAAGTTAACTCGAGCAGGGAATGAGGAAGGACCTGAATTACCCTGTCCCTCCATAGATAAACTGTCTGCTCGGAGGTTCATCGGTTTACAATAATATCAATGCCTTAGAAACAATCAATGCATTACACATCGATTGAGTGTGTCTCCCCACTAGAGTGTGTGTGGTCCGTCCTAACACGAGGCGCTGGGACAGAGGGGGCAAAGTGAACAACATTTAAAGTCTTTATCACCCGTCCATCCCAGAAACGCGGGCTCCAAATTGACAACAGATCACTAACGCTCCCAGGACAGGTACTAACGGCATTACTCTGTCTAACAACATCTGTCTGTCCATCCTAACCAAGTTAGCTGCCAAACAGGAAACCCTGCAGAAGGACACGGCAAGGGTAGCATCCATCTGATCTTCACTGACAGCACACAGCTCTCAAGAGCATGGAGACAGCAGAACGCTCCTCTAGACCACAGGGGCAGGCACCTAACAGATCCCTGAATCCAGATCTCTGGCGAGGCCAGAGAATGGCTCCCAATCGGGTCACTCACAACAGGCTGGGGACTGTAGTGTAAGTGAGCCGATAGAAACAGGGAATGCACTGGGAGTGGACGCATCTCCAGAGTGATATGAAGAAGAAGCAGAAGCTCCGGATGAGGTGGCTGCGTTACGTGGCCCCCTGTGTGGTGAACACGAGGTGTTTGTTTTATACAACTCTGCTGCTGTCATCTGAGTGCCGCTGTGCTGCTCTTTGTCATGCCAACAAAGCTGCTGGCTTTAGTGGTAATCTTAGACCGCGTCCCGCCAGAGAGAGAGGCCAGGTGAGGCAGAGAGAACCGATTTCTACCAGAGGCCCTCTACTCTCTACATGATGGTGAAGAGCCCTATTTCTACCAGAGGCCCTCTACTCTCTACATGATGGTGAAGAGCCCTATTTCTACCAGAGGCCCTCTACTCTCTACATGATGGTGAAGAGCCCTATTTCTACCAGAGGCCCTCTGCTCTACATGATGGTGAAGAGCCCTATTTCTACCAGAGGCCCTCTGCTCTCTACATGATGAGGAAGATTACTCATCCCAGTGAATCCAGAAAGCCTGAGATGCAGAAAAAAAGACAGAAAGGAGCACTGTTCTGAAGTCAGTGCTGATTACCTCAAGTGATCAAACACATTGAATGTTCTGCATTGAGTGTATTTCAGAGTCAAATATGTCTCTGAAATAACAGTACAGTTGAGTTAATCCACTCAGTCTGCATTAAAATAAAGAACATCTCTTATTGGCGGTAAATAAACAACAGCTCAACAGCAGGAACACAGACAGACATTACAGAGGGAATGGTACAGACAGACATACAGACAGTGAGCACATGGACCTACTGACACAAACACACAAGCAGAGAGAGAGAGAATGGAGAAATGGTGTGTACTGCTGGAGGCGGAGGAGGAGGAAGAGGAGGAGATGGAGGAGCAAGAGGAGGAGGAGGAGGAGGAGGAGGAGGAGGAAGAGGAGCAAGAGGAGGAAGAGGAGGAGGAGCAAGAGGAGGAGGAGGAGGTGGAGGAGCAAGAGGAGGAGGAGGAGGAGGAGGAGGAGCAAGAGGAGGAAGAGGAGGAGGAGCAAGAGGAGGAGGAGGAGGTGGAGGAGCAAGAGGAGGAGGAGGAGAAGCAGGAGGAGGAGGAGGGGCAAGAGGAGGAGGAGATGAAGACAGCCATACTTTAGTTGCATGAAACACTCTAGTACATATTCAAGACTGTGTGGCGCTGGTTCTCCACAAAAATAAGTGGAGCGCATCAAACCTGCGCGCATGAAGCCCATGTGCGGTGTATATAAACATACAGTCGAGGTTGTTTCAGAAAAGTGCGTTTTCAGGCACCGCATCCGCCGCATCCGTCTGGACGGTCGGCCCAAACGCACAAGACTTATGCGGTTTCACCAAAAAATCGTCTCCGTGTGGACGGGGCCTATATGGAGGCACAGGCAGCTGCAACGGACCCACACTCTCCCCAACGCCCTCCCTCCCTCTCCCTCCCTGTTTCAAACACTCTCTCTCTCTCTTCCTGTTCCTTCTAACACTCTCTCTCACTCTTTGAGATAAGCACTGTGAGTAATTCCTCTGCCTACTCTCTCCTGCACGCCTCCTCTTCACTCATCTCTCTCTCCACACTCTCTCTCGTCTTCAGTCCAGCCTTGTCCTCACTCTAGAGTCCAGAGTCGTCCTCACTCTAGAGTCCAGCCTCCTCCTCACTCTAGAGTCCAGAGTCGTCCTCACTCTGGAGTCCAGCCTCCTCCTCACTCTAGAGTCCAGAGTCGTCCTCACTCTGGAGTCCAGCCTCCTCCTCACTCTAGAGTCCAGAGTCGTCCTCACTCTAGAGTCCAGCCTCCTCCTCACTCTAGAGTCCAGAGTCGTCCTCACTCTGGAGTCCAGCCTCCTCCTCACTCTAGAGTCCAGAGTCGTCCTCACTCTAGAGTCCAGCCTCCTCCTCACTCTAGAGTCCAGAGTCGTCCTCACTCTGGAGTCCAGCCTCCTCCTCACTCTAGAGTCCAGAGTCGTCCTCACTCTAGAGTCCAGCCTCCTCCTCACTCTAGAGTCCAGAGTCGTCCTCACTCTGGAGTCCAGCCTCCTCCTCACTCTAGAGTCCAGAGTCGTCCTCACTCTAGAGTCCAGCCTCCTCCTCACTCTAGAGTCCAGAGTCGTCCTCACTCTGGAGTCCAGCCTCCTCCTCACTCTAGAGTCCAGAGTCGTCCTCACTCTAGAGTCCAGAGTCGTCCTCACTCTAGAGTCCAGAGTCGTCCTCACTCTAGAGTCCAGAGTCGTCCTCACTCTAGAGTCCAGCCTCCTCCTCACTCTAGAGTCCAGAGTCGTCCTCACTCTAGAGTCCAGAGTCGTCCTCACTCTAGAGTCCAGAGTCGTCCTCACTCTAGAGTCCGGCCTTGTCCTCACTCTAGAGTCCGGCCTTGTCCTTACTCTAGAGTCCAGAGTCGTCCTCACTCTGGAATCCAGCCTCCTCCTCACTCTAGAGTCCAGAGTCGTCCTCACTCTAGAGTCCAGAGTCGTCCTCACTCTAGAGTCCAGAGTCGTCCTCACTCTAGAGTCCAGAGTCGTCCTCACTCTAGAGTCCAGCCTCCTCCTCACTCTAGAGTCCAGAGTCGTCCTCACTCTAGAGTCCAGAGTCGTCCTCACTCTAGAGTCCAGAGTCGTCCTCACTCTAGAGTCCGGCCTTGTCCTTACTCTAGAGTCCAGAGTCGTCCTCACTCTGGAATCCAGCCTCCTCCTCACTCTAGAGTCCAGAGTCGTCCTCACTCTAGAGTCCAGAGTCGTCCTCACTCTAGAGTCCAGAGTCGTCCTCACTCTAGAGTCCAGAGTCGTCCTCACTCTAGAGTCCAGCCTCCTCCTCACTCTAGAGTCCAGAGTCGTCCTCACTCTAGAGTCCGGCCTTGTCCTCACTCTAGAGTCCGGCCTTGTCCTTACTCTAGAGTCCAGAGTCGTCCTCACTCTGGAATCCAGCCTCCTCCTCACTCTAGAGTCCAGAGTCGTCCTCACTCTAGAGTCCAGAGTCGTCCTCACTCTAGAGTCCAGAGTCGTCCTCACTCTAGAGTCCGGCCTTGTCCTCACTCTAGAGTCCAGAGTCGTCCTCACTCTAGAGTCCAGCCTCCTCCTCACTCTAGAGTCCAGAGTCGTCCTCACTCTAGAGTCCGGCCTTGTCCTCACTCTAGAGTCCAGAGTCGTCCTCACTCTGGAGTCCAGCCTCCTCCTCACTCTAGAGTCCAGAGTCGTCCTCACTCTAGAGTCCGGCCTTGTCCTCACTCTAGAGTCCAGAGTCGTCCTCACTCTAGAGTCCAGCCTCCTCCTCACTCTAGAGTCCAGAGTCGTCCTCACTCTAGAGTCCGGCCTTGTCCTTACTCTAGAGTCCAGAGTCGTCCTCACTCTAGAGTCCGGCCTTGTCCTCACTCTAGAGTCCAGAGTCGTCCTCACTCTAGAGTCCGGCCTTGTCCTTACTCTAGAGTCCAGAGTCGTCCTCACTCTAGAGTCCGGCCTTGTCCTTACTCTAGAGTCCAGAGTCGTCCTCACTCTAGAGTCCGGCCTTGTCCTTACTCTAGAGTCCAGAGTCGTCCTCACTCTGGAATCCAGCCTCCTCCTCACTCTAGAGTCCAGAGTCGTCCTCACTCTAGAGTCCAGAGTCGTCCTCACTCTAGAGTCCGGCCTTGTCCTCACTCTAGAGTCCAGAGTCGTCCTCACTCTGGAATCCAGCCTCCTCCGCACTCTGGCTCTGCACAGATCCAAAGAGGCTGACAGGAGGTTGAGGGCATACATTGGGAGATGTGAGGGAGTTCAGGTCAGCATTACTTCATGTTCAGCCTGGTTGTGATTCCAGGCATCTCAAGGAATCCAGAGGAGGCTCCTCAGATGAAGTCACCATTTGAAGCTAGTTACCTCCTTATCCTTATCCTCCTTATCCTTATCGTGTGCTCAGCAGTTTGAATGTGAGTCTCGTAGTGGAACTGCACCTGGCTCTGGAGCTATCAGAGGAGGTCATGGTCCTGGAGGTTTGAACTCCTCCTGGCCACGCGTCCCCATAAACCAAACCCCTCACACGACACTTTAACGGCACCTTTGTTAACACACAAAGAAACGCTCGTAAAGTTTCCTCTTAAGTCGTTCGTTGATGTGTTTATGCTTTGGATGTTCGGAATTTGAGCGGAGATTAAAATGATTTACAACAATTATAAAAATATGCACTGGACATTATTACAGATGTGACAAAATGTCTCTTGATGGAACAGCATCCCTCTGTTGGGCGGTCATGAGAAGTCCAGCATAAACAGTCTGCTAGTGGAACAACACACAACTAAATCAATCCCACCAAGGGATTTACAAACCAGTTCAAACCATTCTGTGACTTCAATCGGGCGGTGTGTTTGAATGTTGGGAGTCAGCCACACACCGCGATGTGACACACATTCTACCAGCCACACACCACTTAACCCTGACCTCGCACTCCACAGGACCCACCACACACACTCACACACACGGCGCACACAAACACATTCACACGGGCGCACACACACAGAGGACACGAGAGATTTGACTAACTGCAGCAGGTAAAGTTGAACAAAGAGAAAATAAGAAACGGGAATTAAGACGAGGAAGAAGGGAACAGAAATCTATCCATCATTTTTATTCTATCAGTTTCCCCGTCTCTCTGATCCCACGATGGTAATGATGACGGAGTCAGAGATAATCTGCCAGGATCACAGCTTCCTTTGTGCCCACACCGTACACCGTACAGTCCCCCACTCACCACCACGTTCAAGATGAATCACACGTGATCTGCCTTGCTGCAGGAGAAGAGGTGAAAGCCTCTTCCCTATGCTCCCTTTGGCTCTGATTCTCCAGTCTTTGTGGCGCGTGAGTTCTATTCACCGGCCTGCCAGCTCAACCGTAGCTGGCTGCACGGACACACAGCGAACAAGCTGTCAATACAAATGAAACGGAGAATGAAAAGTAATTACGATTCTCCTTCTAATCCCTTTCACTCCCAGCCTTAACTCCTCATTGCTCGCCTTACCTTTCCTGCTGTGTGTGTGTGTGTGCGTGCTTGTGCCTGTGTGTACATACATGTGTGTGTCTGTGTGCATGTGTGTGTGTGTGTGTGTGTGTGTGTGTGTGTGCGTGTGTGTGAGTGTTCCCCCACCTTGTGCTAATCAGGAACAAGTCTCTCAAGGATCAAGTCTCTCTGTCACTGATCAGGATAACATGTCTAATTAATCCAATCTCTCTCCCTCAAATCTCCATTCAGACACAAGCCCAGAAAGACTTCCTCTTAAAGAGGACAGAACACAGGGTGGTGCCTCCGTGGTGGGTGGAGGCGGGTATAGACTCAGCGAGGCGGTGGAGCTGGTGAGGTGGGGGGTGGTGTAGATTAGTGTCTACCTGTTCCCTGTACCTGGGTCAAGAGGAATTAGCGGGGAGCTGAGGGAAGAGACGGCGGAGAGTGTGAGGAGTCGGAGAGACGTGATAAGGAGCAGAGAGGAGGGACGGAGGGACACACACCGCGGAACTTAATTACCCCAGCAGAGGGCATGGAGAGAGGGCTGATTGGAACGGAGAGGAGAGAGCGGCTCCAGAGAGAGAGAGAGAGAGAGAGGGAGAGAGGGAGAGAGAGAGAGAGAGGGAGAGAGGGAGAGAGAGGAGAGAGAGAGAGAGAGAGAGA
>NW_028176894.1:0-17537 GCF_964030765.1 Micromesistius poutassou
TGTGTGTGTCCCTCTCTCTCTCTCTCTCTCTCGTTGTCTCTCTCTATCTTTGTTTGTGTGTGTGTGTCTCTCTCTCTCTCTCTCGTTGTCTCTCTATCTTTGTCTGTGTGTGTATTTGTCTCTCTCTCTCTCTCTCTCTCTCTCTCTCTCTCTCTCTCTCTGTGTGTGTGTCTCTCTCTCGCTCTCTCTCTCTCTCTCTCTTTCTCAGTGTCTCTCTCTATCTTTTTCTTTTTCTCTTTCTCTCACACGCACACACACACACACACACACAAACACACACACACACACGCTTCACGCTCTGTTTCTACTGGTTGAAGCCCGCGCCTTGGAAGTGACTCATTTAACACGTTAGGTTTTTTAACTTGTGATTTAAATATAAGATCAGTCAAAGGACTTCTGTCTCGTCCTTCTCTTCACTTTAGATCACATTGACACAAATTAATCACCTGAATGGTAAACGTAAAGTTGAATTCACCACACGGCTCAGAAAAGAACAATCTATTGAAACATTAACGTTGTTTTCTCTATAGTAAGATTGATAAGCGTTACACAGACACATTGCACAATATTACTCTCTCTTGTTGTCTCTCTCTGTGTTTGTCGATGTGTCTCTCTTTCTCTCTGTGTCTGTCTGTGTGTCTCTCTCTCTCTCTCTCTCTCTCTCTCTCTGTCTGTCAGTCTCTCTGTTTGTCTCGTTGTCTCTCTCTCTGTCTGTATGACTCTCTCGCTCTGTCTGTCTGTGTGTCTCTCTCTCACTCTCTCTCTCCCTCTCTCTCCCTGTCTGTCTGTGTGTGTCTAAAATAAAAAATAAAAAAATCTCTCTCTCTCTCGTTCTCTCTCTCGTTCTCCCTCCCTCCCTCCCTCCCTCCCTCTCTCTCTCTCTCCCTCCCTCCCTCCCTCTCTCTCTCTCTGCCTCAAAGAAGGCAGCGATTGAGTAGTGGTTCTGACGCACAGATTTTGACATTCCGCCGCTGGCATTGATTCCAAAGTTGGGCGTAAAGAAGTCCGGAGTCTCCCCTATAGCCTATATATATATATATATATATATATATATATACATTTAGTTGAATGTATGAATAAGGCTCACAGATCCACCCATGAGACGGTTGAAGTGTGAACGAGATATGGCACGTCACTTCTTAACTTCCAACTACGTTCTTATTCAATTATTATTAATTAATTGTTATTATTTGTGTTCACTCTGTAAAGCGTCTTTGAGCGTCTTTGAGTACATGGTAAAGCGCTACATAAAATATATCGTATATAAACCGAATGTATTATTATTATTTTTATTTATTTAAAGTTTTAAGTTATTGTGGCTGTTTTCTACCAAGCGGTACCCTGGCGCCATCTGGCGGCGACTAGAGGAACTTCTTATCACTTCTTATCTACTAATATACGTTCTTATTAAATTATTATTTTTTATTTAGATTATATTTAATCATTCCTTTTTTTGTTCACTCCTTAAAGCGTCTTTGAGTACATGGAAGAGCGCTACATAAATATATAATATATAAACCGAATGTATTATTATTTTAAGTTTTAAGTTATTGTGGCTGTACCAGCGGTACCCTGGCGCCATCTGGCGGCCACTAGAGGAACTTCACGCGGTTATGCTACACGACCACACACTTGCGCCCCGTGAGAGATTTTTGAGGAGGTTCACACTCTCAGTCCGAGGGCTACTGTCGCAATCTCCTCCCTGAAGTTCCCCTTGTCCCCGACTGTGAGTAAACCCCCGGTTCTGCGTGGGTCTTGTGATCTGTCAGGGGTTATGAACCGCATTTCTGGAAGAGCAAAGATTCATACCACAATGACACTTACAAACACAACCCGAGCTACACACACTAACTACACACAAACTCATTATCTAGAATTAAACACACACGGGGTAAAAATAGTTACGTACTTACTTATACCGTTTATTGTTAAAATATGAATATATTTAGTGTGTGAGTGTGTAGTGTGTAAGTCAACTCCTGATTGTACAGTTACACAGCGCCGATTTTGTATTTATTTATTTAAATGAAAATGAGAATAAAAAAAGAGAATAAAAAAAAAGATATCTATAGTATATATATATATATATATATATATATATATATATATATATACTGGAGTGTTTGTGGTAATATAAACTGTCTTGTTGGCACACACACACACACACACACATTATTCCAAGAGCCGTGGAATAATTAAGCTAGTAAGTAATAAGTTAGTTACATAATTACAGGTAAAACGGGGATGTGGATAATTAGTTTGACAGTTTAAATTAGCCAATGTACCAATTCGTTACTTAGTCCGTTTAAGGTTTTGCGATGATGTCACTTCCGGTGGAGCCACTTCCGGTGACGTCACTTCCTGTCAGACTCACCTGTGGAGGAGGAATGGCGGACACGTGCGCCGTCTGAATGCACTCAGTCAGCGTCCACCGGGAAGCACCAGAGAGGCAACGCCGTGAGTCTGTTTGATTGTTAGAGGACACGTTTAAGATGATGTGTTACGGTGGGTTCAGTGAAACCATGTTTGATGTGTTGTTTAAAACGGTCTGGATAGCAGTTGTGTACGAGCTAAAAACAATGCAATTGGCAATCAGAAGGTACACACACACACACACACACACACACACACACACACACACACACACACACACACACACACACACAGCATTAGACAGTTTCTATTATTATTGACAACTATGCACAACGTGATGTTTAGTCAGAAATGGACACACAATATTTTTGTATTCTTTTACTTTTACTGTTCTTTTTACCTTTTTATTTTGATTTATGATTCATTTATTTTTTAGTGTACCCTTAGTTAAAACGGGGTTTGCGAACCCATAGAGCAATCAATTAACCAATTAACCAATCAAACACGGAGGCTGGTGGTGGAGGCAAAAAAAAAAACGTTTTTCTTTTCTGACGCCTTTGAATCCACACTGATTACTGCAGTATCTACCAACATAATGATATTAATCAGTGAAGGGGATGTCTTTATACACACACACACACACACACACACACACACACACACACACACACACACACACACACACACACACACACACACACACACACACACACACAGCAAGCTGTAAAACTAATCTCGTTGCTCTCCTTCACAGCTCAAGAAGAAGAAACTGATTCTGTGAGTATAACGATCGAACCATGAAGAAGAAGAAACTGCCAACTGTAAGTCACATTTTCTTTTAATGCTTTAATGCTGACAGCGTTTAGTTTGAACCGGTTCTCAGGCCCCGCCCCTCGTAGGCCCCGCCCCTAGTAGGCCCCGCCCCTCGTAGGCCCTGCCCCGCCCCTCGTAGGCCCTGCCCCCCCCTCGTAGGCCCTGCCCCGCCCCTCGTTCTCTCTCTCTCTCTCTCTCTCTCTCTCTCTCTCTCTCTCTCTCTCTCTCTCTCTCTCTCTCTCTCCCCACCCCCCGTTCTCATGCCTCTCATTCGCCCCTAGAAGATACTTTTTCCGTCCACTTTCCTACTACATTCCTCAACATTGCATCACATCCCGTGTGTGTTGTCCTACTGATAAGGGTGTGGTCTGACTGACCAGAGATGCATGCTAGGGTTCTGCGCTGTTTGAGGCCTTCAGTTCTGTAGACGTTCCCCCTCAGGGGAACCCAAGTGTTTAAGAGGCCGTCGTCACGTCAGTTACATGAACTGGAACGTCCTTCAGGATGGAGACAGGGACTCCTCAAGGAGACACACCGGGGGGCGAGATGTGAGGGCTGTCCCTCTCAGCAACTAGAACCCAACCTGGTTCCTGCACCTGAGAACCACGGAGCACGTTCCAACGTTTCCCTCCATACGCCTTGAAGCCGAAGCCCCAGCCCCCCCACCACTGGTCTGACCCACCAGCCCCCCCACTACTGGTCTGACCCACCAGCCCCCCCACCGCTGGTCTGACCCACCAGCCCCCCCACCACTGGTCTGACCCACCAGCCCCCCCACCACTGGTCTGACCCACCAGCCCCCCCACCACTGGTCTGACCCACCAGCCCCCCCACCACTGGTCTGACCCACCAGCTCTCCCACCGCTGGTCTGACCCACCAGCCCCCCACTACTGGTCTGACCCACCAGCACCCCCCACCACTGGTCTGACACCTACAAACCCACCACTGGTCTCTCCTCTCTCCAAGACCTACAAACCCAGCGCTGGTCTCTCCATCAAACCCTCCACTGGTATCTCCTCTCTCAAAGACCTACAAACCCACCACTGGTCTCTCCTCTCTCAAAGACCTACAAACCCTCCACTGGTCTCTCCTCTCTCGTTTGGCTTTGTATTCCTTTGCGTATTGTTTGTAATCGTTTGTGTATATACACAATCTGATAACTGAAAATAAAGAGGTGTGATCTTTAACCTGGTACTGTCCAATCTTTTTTACCCCAATGTCATGGGGTACTAAGTGTGTGAAGGGCAATCTTTGCATGGCATGGGGCACTACGTCATGTGAGGGGCAATTTTTAACCTGGCATGGGGCACTAAGTGTGAGAGGGGCACTATGTGTGAGAGGGGCAATCGTTGCCCTGGCATGGGGCACTATGTGTGAGAGGGGCAATCGTTGCCCTGGCATGGGGCACTAAATGTGAGAGGTGTAATCTTTAACGTTGCATGGGGCACTAAGTGTGAGAGGGGCAATCGTTGCCCTGGCATGGGGCACTAAGTGTGAGAGGGGCAATCGTTGCCCTGGCATGGGGCACTAAGTGTGAGAGGGGCAATCTTTAACCTGGTACTGGGCACTACATGTGTGAGGGGAAATCTACTTCTACTTGGCTTGTATTACCTGAACATTTTAATTTTCAGCTATAGGAGGACGCTACTCTTCCTGAAACACCCTGGAGTGTCTTTTGGTCGGACGTTTCTGGATGACTCAAGTCTGGCCTAAATCAAAGAGGATAACAAAGTGGGTGTTCAATACAGCAAGAGCCTGGAGCGATCTAGCATCTGGATCTCAATTCGACCTTCTACACACTGGACAGGATGACTTGAGTGTCATGCAGCTTGGACTGCAGTGTGACTGAATCATGCAAACAATGGGAAGCGACAATGGCTACTTGGTACAATGGATGATGGACTAACGGCATTCCGAATGGACAGAATCGGATGAGAAACCAACCAACTGACTGAAGATTGAAGATGAACCAGTCTGCGACGTGGCTTCCCTACCTAACCTCAACATGATGGACTGCTAGCCCTCTGGTTCTCCTGTACTACTGCCCTGAGATCCAAGTCTTTCTCGGGCTGAATTGTAACGACGAGGCTAGTTGGACCTGGGAGATGGGTCCCCCTTGAATCGGAAACCATCTTGGAAACATCCCAACTCACGTCCCTGTCGAGCTGCAGTTGTGCTCATCAGAAGAGGAGGTGAAGAAAGCCTCACTGGGGCTTCAAGGTCTATGAAGAGGAACGTTGAAATGTGCTCCATGATTCTCTCCTGTAAGAGCTGGGTTGTATTCTAGTCGCCGAGAGGGGGAGCCTCACAGCCTACCCTTTGGCGTTTCTCCTCGGAGTCCCTGTCACGGTCTTGACGGACGTTCCAGGTCATGTAACTGATGTCACGACAGCCTTTTGAAAACTTGGGTTTCTCCTGAGGGGGAACGTCTACAGAACTGTAGGCGTCAGATGGCACAGTATCCCAGCATGCATCTCTGGTCACTCAGATCACACCCTGATCAGTAAGGCAACGCTCATGCGATGTGCATGCAATGTTTTAGAGAGTAGTAAGGAAGTAGACAAAAGGCATGAGAACAGTTTGTTATTTTGTACTGTTGTCAGCCTTGTTTATGGGTGGGATTTATTTGCTTAATGGGGGGAATATGAAATGTATAGTCAATTATTTGTACATGAACCAACAGCAACAAACTACTAGATCTGCTCAAGGTAAGTCTGTTGGCTGTATTTTGCAACGAGACGACCAAAGCACCCCAAGATCTCCATCGTCGTTCCAGCTCAAGGTAAGGGGCTTCTGTGGGGGGGGGGTTGGTAGTTAGCTTCAAGACCGCTATGTGCACGTGTCTATAAAGATGCTGTCTGACTTCACAGGATCTCCTGGACCAGAGGCAGAGGACCAGCAGGTGACCAGATCCCCAAGACCAGGCATAGGAGACCAGAGGCTGGAGACCAGATCCCGCTGGACCAGGTATGGGGCACCAGGGTGATATATAATAATAATAATAATACTACGTTGGATGTGTATAGTGCTTTTCTCGCTCTAAATTATAATGTAGGGTAACTAGATCCCCTGGACCAGGAATGGGGCACCAGGCTGGACCGGAGGCTGTGGACCAGAGGGTATCCAGATCCCCCTGGACCAGGAATGGGGCACCAGGCTGGACCGGAGGCTGGGGACCGGAGGGTAACCATCACCAAACACTTGACACCTGGAGGTTATTTTTAATTATTCAATCTTTTTAAATTAACGATCGTAGAGCGTGTTAATTAGTTTTTCCTTCAGATTTTTCATTCTGTGAATTTTAGCCAAAGCTGTGATTTGAGGTAATTACGGTCACATCAGCTGCTACTACTGTAGTTTATCCAGCGTACATCAAGGTGGACACTAAAACACAACTAAAACGTAACAGCTGGTCACACTCACACCTGGTGACGTAACATCACTCTTTTAATGTGTGTTTGTGTTGTGAACAGATGAAGCTGACGACCCACCAGGAGCGAGACGAGGACTACGATGGGACTGCTCCACCTCGCAGGACGTGACTTAAGTCACGGGTTGTCAAGGGTTCCTTGTTTCTCAAGGGTTCCTCATGGTTCAGTGTTAGGGACAGAGTTAGGGTCAGATGGTCTCACGATGAACCGTTGTTTTTTTTGATTCACATCCCAGAATTGTTTCTCTGTGCGCACAGTTGTTGAAATGTATACTGATGTTGTTTTATGATATAAAATCATTTAAAACGACCTGGCTGTGTGGCTTGTGTGGTCATTTTTATTATACACACGCCTGTTACCCTAATAAGGTAAGGTAACCTCCCCCCTCCTCTATACCCTCACCTCCCCCCTCCCCTATCCTCCCCCTCCCCTATACCCTCACCTCCATCCTCCCCCTCACCTCCCACCTCCTCCCTCACCTCCTCCCTAACCTCCCCTATTCGCTATCCTCCCCCTCCCCTCCCACCTCCCCCCTCCCCTAACCTCCCCCTCCCCTATACCCTAACCTCCCCCTCCCCTAACCTCCCCTATCCTCCCCCTTCCCCTATCCTGACCCTAACCTCTGACCTCTGACCTCTGACCCTGTCTCCTCCAGGGGGGCGGGGGGCGTGTCCACGGAGATGCTCCAGGGGGGGCTGCCAGCGTTTCCCGGGACAGACGACGTCATGGAACAGCTGAGGAAGATGTGGGCGCTGAGTCCGCTCTGTTACCGGGCCGACCACTCAGGGGAATAATCCACTCAGGATCATTCAGAGCGCTGTTAAGACCGGTGGTTTAGTACGTGAACCTCATGTTCTGTGTTGTCCACTAAACAAGAAGCACATCAGTCTGTAGTCTGAGCAACACGACACTGGAAGCAGTCGACGCATAAAGCGCTCTCTCCTTTAGGCCCCGCCCACGTGTTGAGACCACGTCACGACGTCTTTATTGAGCTGTTGGAGTGTGACAGAAAGATAAACATGAATCTCACTGATCTCCAGTCAGCTACACTAACGGATGAATCAATCAACGTTTCCCCGCTGTCGTGGTGCTCTCCTAGGTCCTCAGAGAGGAGCAGAGCCGGCCGGGGGGGGGGTGAGGGTGAGCCTGCTGCCCAATGACAGACCGGGTAACCTCCCTCAGCCCCGCCCTACTCCTGTCCTTCTAGCCAATCAGAGGGCTTTGACGGTATGACTGACGCTGTCTCCAAGGGTCGACTTTAACAATGAAGCGGTTGAGTTTCAGTTTGAAGCGGCTTTAAAATGTGAACAATGAGTGAATGTGATCCAGCCTGCAGTTTGTTTCTAGCGCCACACGGGGGCAGCGTTGAGCTCAGGTCCACTGCTCACACTCTCTGGTCTGGGGGAGATGGAATGTTTGTGTGACAGCGACGTTCCAGACACCGAGAGAGAGCAGGAGCTGGAGCTCTGACCTCCTCCTCCTCCTCCTCCTCCTCAGAGTGGATCTAATGTACCCCTCTCCTCCTCCTCCTCCTCCTCCTCAGAGTGTATCTAATGTACCCCTCTCCTCCTCCTCCTCAGAGTGTATCTAATGTACCCCTCTCCTCCTCCTCCTCCTCCTCCTCAGAGTGTATCTAATGTACCCCTCTCCTCCTCCTCCTCCTCCTCAGAGTGTATCTAATGTACCCCTCTCCTCATCCTCCTCCTCCTCAGAGTGTATCTAATGTACCCCTCTCCTCCTCCTCCTCCTCCTCCTCCTCCTCAGAGAGGATCTAATGTACCCCTCTCCTCCTCCTCCTCCTCAGAGTGGATCTAATGTACCCCTCTCCTCCTCCTCCTCCTCCTCAGAGTGTATCTAATGTACCCCTCTCCTCCTCCTCCTCCTCCTCCTCAGAGTGGATCTAATGTACCCCTCTCCTCCTCCTCCTCCTCCTCCTCAGAGTGTATCTAATGTACCCCTCTCCTCCTCCTCCTCCTCCTCCTCAGAGTGTATCTAATGTACCCCTCTCCTCCTCCTCCTCCTCCTCAGAGTGGATCTAATGTACCCCTCTCCTCCTCCTCCTCCTCAGTGTATCTAATGTACCCCTCTCCTCCTCCTCCTCCTCCTCAGAGTGTATCTAATGTACCCCTCTCCTCCTCCTCCTCCTCAGAGTGGATCTAATGTACCCCTCTCCTCCTCCTCCTCCTCCTCAGAGTGGATCTAATGTACCCCTCTCCTCCTCCTCCTCCTCCTCAGAGTGGATCTAATGTACCCCTCTCCTCCTCCTCCTCCTCCTCCTCAGAGTGGATCTAATGTACCCCTCTCCTCCTCCTCCTCCTCCTCAGAGTGTATCTAATGTACCCCTCTCCTCCTCCTCTCCTCCTCCTCCTCAGAGGTGTGTGTGTGTGTGTGTGTGTGTGTGTGTGTGTGTGTGTGTGTGTGTGTGTGTGTGTGTGTGTGTGTGTGTGTGTGTGTGTGTGTGTGTGTGTGTGTGTGTGTGTGCGTCCGTGCCTGTGTTTGTCTCTACGTGTGTGTGTGTGTGTGTGTGTGTGTCCGGCCGTCTGTCTGTGGTTTCTTTCTACAACGGACACAGAGACACTGAGGCACCGCCCCCCCCCCCCCCCCCCAACCAAAACCCAGGGAGGAGGTCCCAGAATAATATCAGAACAACATTTGTTGTTTTATTTATAATTTCTGATTAACAAATTATTTTTCTTAAGGCACTTATGTAACATTATTTAGTTATAAAAGGAGAATGATGATGGGCTGAACACACGAGAACATTCAGTTGGATCCACTGAGTTGTTTATTAAAATTATGCTTCATTAACAAATGCAACAGAAAAATAGTCCCTTACATGTACACAATAAACACAAGGACTGAAACAATAGAAGCTGCAGACTTTACTAATCATAAACAGGTGTGCACGTATCTTTAATAACTGAACATGTTCTGCTGCCGTTTGGTTCCCAACAGAACACCAGGAATCAATACTCAGTTTAAAGTCATTTACAACACAGACCTCCTGGTTATTATGAATGAAATATAAAACCTGCTTTAAATCAGGTTCCTTTGGCACCGAGCTGCTCTATTCACACTAACACTGAAGTAATGCATACTAGCCTTTCATGGCTCACAGTAAAACAAACAATCTCTCTTAACCTCTTGTTGTTCCTAAGGTCAGTCTTAAACTGCAAAAGACCCGCCTTCTTTGCTGAAGGTCTAGTCAGTGTGTCTGACAGACACGGTCATAGCACTAGAGGAGCAAGTAAAGGACAGCTAGCTTTACCCAGACCGAGGTCCAATCTACTGAAAAATACCATCATTTACACAACTATTTCATTATGGAATGAACTACCAAAAAAACATACGTTCTAGCAAAAACAGCAAATACAACTTTAAAAAGTCTGCAAAAAAATCATGTGGTCCATAATGTATATACATTTTTAATGTTGACATTTCTTTTTGTAGCCTTCATATCTTTTTAAACTTTTTTATTAGTCTATTTCTATTTGAGTTTGACATAAGGTCAAACAAGTGATTGTCTGTTGTCTATATTTGATGTTTGGGACCCAGGAAGACTAGCTCTCTCTCTGGTGTGTTGCTAATCGGGATCCTAATGAATCTAATCTCATCTAAATCATCCTTGTTAGGATTAGGACAAAAGTGATGATCAGAGCCATGGAGAATAAAATATGTTAATGTCTGAAAATGGACAAATATTGTAGCATAAAAAAAACATGTGATTTACCATCAATAGGTATTTAATATACATTTGAAATTAAAAATGAAATCTTAATAAAACCTGCTCAGGTAACCCTATGGAAGATCTTAAAAGTCTCTTCCTTTCATGGTTTACCAGCATCAACTTTTAGGAAGCCCCATAAAAAGGAGGGGGAGAGGGAGGGGGAGGAGAGGGAGACGAGGGGGGAGAGGGGGGGGGGGAGGAGGGGAGGGGAGGGGAGAGGGAGACGAGGGGGGGGGAGGGGGAGTGGGAGACAGGGGGTGAGGGGGAGTGGGAGACGGGGGGGGAGGGGGAGTGGGAGACGGGGGGGGAGACGGGGGAGGAGACGAGAAAGAAAGAGAGTGAGAGGGATAGAGAGAGAGAGTAAAATAGAGAGCGAGAGACTATAACTGCCACAGAGACTCTGAGTCATCAGTCCTCTCAGGCCTCCATCAAAAGACACCCATCCTCTAACGCAGAAGCTGTGTGTGTGTGTGTGTGTGTGTGTATTTGTATGTGTGTGTGTGTGTGCGGGCGTTTGTGTTTGTGTACATGTGTGTGTGTGTGTGTGTGTGTGTGTGTTTGTGTACATGTGTGTGTGTGTGTGTGTGTGCCCGCCCGCCTGCCCTTTTTTTTTTCCTACAACCGACACAGAGACGCTGAGTCACTGAGTACGTGGACCCCTGCTCGCCCACACCCCCGGACGACGACGGGGGTGTGTGTGTGTGTGTGTGTGCTCACGTGTATATGTGTGTGTGTGTGTGTGTGTGTGTCTGTGTGTGTGCGCCCGCCCGCCCCCCCGCCGGGTTTTTCTTTCTACAACCGACACAGAGACGCTGAGTTACCCTCCCCCCACACTACCCCAAACCCAGGGAGGAGGTCCTCCTGGGTGAAGGTGGACCTGAAGGTGTGGATGTGTGTCAGTGTGTCTGAGGACCCTCCTACACCTCGGGACACTCTGTAGAAGGACAGAGTGCCAGCAGGCCGGTCCAGATACACTCCTACTCTGGTAGAGCCAGCGGGGAGGAGACGTATGTCTGTCACTCTACCGTTGTACACGGCAATGTAACCACCTCCACCACAAACAAGACCCCAGGACTTGTTGTTCTCTCCAAGCCCGCTGTCAACACCCCCTCCTCTCCTTGTGATTCCTCTGTATGTCACTCCTATATTAACACCTCCTTTCCTCTCTACCTCCCAGTAACAGCGGCCAGTCAGAGCCTCTCTACACAACACCTGGGACCAGGAGTCAAATCTCTCTGGGTGATCCGGATACGACTGGTCCTCTTCAACCAGCGTCACCTTTCTGTTGTCCTCAGACAGAGAGAGGTGTCCGTTGGCTGTGTTTGGGTCCAGTGTGAGTTCACAGGCATCTGACGGGAGAACAAGACATGATATTATTCATAATTCCCGAGATATTCCAGGTTATTCGCCCAAAATCCCCCCATCCGTTTCCATTGGAAAATTTAAAAAAATGCTGATTCATGCTTGAGCCCCCGCGACCCGACCCCTGATAAGCGGATGAGGATTTGTTTTCAGTTGGTATACTGTATATATATATATATATATATATATATATATATATATATATATATATATATATACATATATATATACACACACATATATATACACACACATATATATATACATATATATACACACACATATATATATAATTTTGTATACATGTATATATATATATATACACATACATTTATGAATATATATATATATATATATATATATATATTTATAAAACGGGTGGCTTAAATCAAGCGATCTGATTGGTTCCCAACTGTTGTATATTGAGCGTATACACACAGCTATGACGCCCGTTCAGTTTACAGAGTTCAGTATCACTCCGCGCCTAACTTGAACTGTTGTTTATTTATATATAAAAGCGATAGCGTAGTTCACTGAAGCCTAAAAAACATGTTGATTGCTGGAGGGGGTGGAAATGTTGTAAAGCAATAGGCACACGGTGAGTGAACTCGACAGTAGGCTAAATTGCCGGCGAACCGAGCTACCGTCTCTAGCCTTCTCTCTGAAGGACGCTACAGTGTGTTGCATAGCAACCGCCGTACACTTTGCCGGCAGCCAGGAGGGACTACTTTTTTGTATTCGTTAAAAAAAATGCTTTTCCGACTTTCTAGCTTTTTCAAAATTGAGGGTGTCTATGACTTTCATTTCGCCATACTTACGTAACCGTTTTATAAAAGCAATAGATCACTTCAGTCAGTGGTATACGGTCATTATACCACAGTGAAGGGGCGTTGTCCGTCCCGACGCGCAGCGGAGGGACGGCGACCCCCTTCACTGTGGTATAATGAACGACACAGCCTGTCGTGATCTATTGCTTAAATATATACACACCTCAACAACAACGTTATAAATACATCAACAACAAACATCTCTCCTTGGATCCAGATCTTACCAAAGACAAGCAGCTTAGCGGTGCGCTTGGCCGTGCCAGCGCTGTTGCTCGCCCTGCAGCGGACCTTGTTCACGCCAGACCTCACCCCTCTGACGAAGAGGAACCCCCTCTCCACCCAGGCCTCTGATTGGTCGTCTGTGCCGTTCCTCTCCAGGGGCCTGCCGTTGTGGAGCCACTCGACGGTGGGCTCCGGTGTGCCGCTGGCATCGCAGGTGTAGCGGGCCGTTTGGCCCACGGGCAACACCTGGGTAGTGGAGTGGAACTTTGTGATGCTGGGGGCCTCCTCCTCCTCCGTGGGCATCACTGAACCTGAATAAACCAGGAGGAGAGGAGTGAACGTTTACAACACGTATCTAGAGATGCACCATCAGACACTCCCTTCACTCTCTCCTAATACAGGTCCACAGTAGACCACAATAGAAACCTGACTTTAGTAGCCCACAGTAGAAACATGGCCTTAATAGACCACAATAGAAACATGGTCTTAGTAGACCACAATAGAAACATGGCCTTAGTAGACCACAATAGAAACATGGTCTTAGTAGACCACAATAGAGACATGACCTTAGTAGACCACAATAGAAACCTGACTTTAGTAGACCACAATAGAAACATGGCATTAGTAGACCACAATAGAAACATGGTCTTAGTAGACCACAATAGAAACATGGCCTTAGTAGACCACAATAGAAACATGGTCTTATAGACCACAATAGAAACATGGCCTTAGTAGACCTAAACACACCCAACCACCTTTCCAGTCATAAAGAGTATATTTACTGTGTCTACGGCACAGAGAACAGAAAGGAGGAACCGTTCTCCACTCATGAACACAAACAAAGTCTACGGACCCTCTTTGTCCAGCTCAGCCTCCAGATGATCCAGGTCCACGGCCTTCTCACAGATCCAGTGGTGCAGTCTGTCACACGGTTGTCTGGACCAGCCGTCCTCCCCTGCTACGACACAGACTTCTGCTCCGCTGTCATCGCCTGGTTTAGCGCGTCTCAAACTGAGAACCACGAGGAGGAGACAGTGGAGCCCAGTGTTGAGGTGAGGTCACTCTGTCACTCTCAGAGAAGAGATGCTGCTGAAAAGAGTCATCAGCCTTACCTTGAGGTCATGGGGGTACCATCCACCCACTTGAAGGTCCCCTTTGTGTCTCTACTGCTCAGTCCAATCCAGGAACGCTCGAACATTCTGCTGAGAAACCCCTGTTTCCAAAGGTAATAGCATCTGTTGTCATGACAACACAGCTGAACACACACACACATGCAATCTCTCTCTCTCTCACACACACTCACACAATGTCTCTCTCTCTCACACACACTCACACAATGTCTCTCTCTCTCACACACACTCACACAATGTCTCTCCCCACACACACACACACCTGTTCTTCTCTGCTGTTGATAACCACCAGGTCTGCATTTCTCCGCAGACAGTCTTCTCTACTGGCCTTCCAGCTCTTCTTAGTGGTAGACATAAGGTAGAAACTCTGGTCGTAAAACATCCAGCCCTGAAGCGCCAATTCATCTGTTGAATGTAAAAGAAAATCCTTAACAAACACAGAACTGCTTATCTTACCGTCTTCATTACTGACACACAACCCTGAGACCTGACCTTAACAGACCACAATAGAAGCACAACCTTAATAGACGTCAATAGAAGCATGACCCTAATAGACGACAATAGAAAAATGTCTTTAGTAGACCACATTTATTTGATGGTAGTTTAACACGGTCTATGCTCTGTTAGCCTGACAATATAAAATGTGAAGTTATAAGGAAGAGGGGATGGTCAAACATAAATCACAAAATATATATATTTTTAATAATGCGATTGGTTTAATAACTTGGATAAAACCCTCACCAAGTTCATCCAGTAAGCGCTCTCTCCCCTCCTTCCAAGGTGACGGTGTGTCTAGGACAGGACAGAGGAGTACAGAAGGAATGAGCTCTAAAACAGAACGACATCGTCTCTAAACGTCACAGGACCCACAGCCAACCAAACACAAAATCCATCCCCCCTGAAAGAGGACATGATATTATTCATATTAATACTAATTCTAAAAACAATAATTATAATTATCATTATCATTGCTATTATTACAATCATTAATATTATTAACACTAATTCTACCAAAAACAATACTTGTAGGGTTAAGGTTAAATGTTATGATTGTAATTATATTCAGGATGATATGATTCAGACTCACTGAAGCGCAGGGAGATGAGGAGAATACTCAGCAGTCCGATGCTCACAACGACAGCGATGTGCAACCATAGAACTGTTCAGGAGTAGGACACACACACACACACACACACACACACACACACACACACACACACACACACACACACACACACACACACACACACACACACACACACACACACACACACGGTCACTTTGGCTACATGTTTTATTTTGGATCATTTTTTCGGACTGGATTATTTCTTTTAAATTCTCTAAAAAGGGGCACCTACCAAATCTTCTCTTCCTGGTCTCCCTCCGGTCCAAAGACGTGTCCTCAGGTTCCTCAGAGGGTCCAGGGTCCGGTTCAGACATGGTGACCATGGTTACTCTCTGATGGCCTTCACTGCTTCTGAACCTAGCCTCCATCTTTGCTCTGTCAGCTGGAAAAAAACACATCACGTGTTTTAATTCTCCATTACGTGTTGCGAAATGTTTTTCTTCAACGCTTATCTGATGTCCTCCTTTTGACACACAAACTCACTGATGCACTCAAGCGCACACACACGGACACACAGAGTATGTTCATACATATATTTATACTGCGTGGCCACCATTGTGGTAATGAAAAAACTAAACTTGTGTTCGGCTGTAAAGTTACTCTGCACTCTGTTCCACGTATATAACAAACATATTATGAAACACACAACTACTTGAGATGCCTATCAGTAGTCCGTAACTCACGGGCGTAGTCACAAGTGAAGTAAGGTAACAAAAAAAAAGGGTTTTGCCTAGAACACACACATGTCGTTATTTAGGAGAATAAATCTGTCTCTACGGTCGCTGGTTCATCAGGTCGGTCACTCTGAATTAAAACGTTGCTAAACGTGAATCTAAAATGCATGCAGATGAAAACATATTGTTTACTGGATTAGTTATTTTGAATCCTCTAAAAAGGGCACCTACCAAATCTTCTCTTCCTGGTCTGTCTCCGGTTCAAAGACGTGTCCTCAGGTTCCTCAGAGGGTCCAGGGTCCGGTTCAGCGATGGTGTCCATGGTTCCTCTCTGACAGCTCTCACTGCTTCTGCTCTCAAGGATTCAGCTCCGCTATTTCAGCTGGAGAAACCACGTCACAGGTTTGAATTCTGACCAATCGTCAGCCTGCAATCTGATACCATCAGTGTTGCGAAATGTTTGTGTGTGCGTTTGCATTTGCATTTGCGTGTGTGTGAGGTCCAAAAGCACCGTGGGTTTTTCCAGTAGCTGATGTTAACTCTAATGCGTATCATTTCTGTGAAGCCTATCTCTTCTGCTCATGGGGAATTAACGTCCACGCAAACCACTTTTATGTTGATCCTCGATCATTAATGTTTATAATACTTTAACGTTCTTTTATTGGTTCTCCACGACCTTTTTTTGTATTTATTTAGGTCAAATAAAACCCCTTTTTGTCAGCACTCTGTGCTGCTGTTTATTCAAACACTCAAAAACATAGCGAACATTATGGTGGATTTCCCATCACGTTAAAAGACATAGTGGAGTGTGTGTGTGTGTGTGGTGGATGGTTGAAGCAGCCTCACCTGGCCCCCGTCACACTGATTAGACTCTGGGGCTGGGGGGGGCTGCACACCTGTGACCAATCACAGGTGTGTGTGTGTGTGTGTGTGTGTGTGTGTGTGTGTGTGTGTGTGTGTGTGTGTGTGTGTGTGTGTGTGTGTGTGTGTGTGTGTGTGTGTGTGTGTGTTGTGTGTGTGTGTGTGTGTGTGTGTGTGTGTGTGTGTGTGTGGGTGTGTGTGTGTGTGTCTGTTGTGCAAGCTATGATGGACTCTTGCAGACCAACACTATTCTCAGTTCAGTCCGTACTCATTTTATTTAAAGTAAAATATTCACAAGCCAGGGCAACATGTCTGTGTTTGGCTGTATGGCTCTGCTGTATGGCTCACAGAACCAGATCATCTGAACTAGATCTATTCAACAAGCTATTGGTTTTTCAAAGAGAATATCATCAAACTATCACCATTTACCCTTTAATAATAAGACTCAAATAGTTATTGGAACGAAGGATAATAAGTAATCAAGCTGTTGAGGACTCTTTTATTTATTATAAGTCTTATATAGTAATGAACCAACTTTTTTTTCTCCAATCTTCATTTCCTCCTTTGCACCGCTGCGTCTCCAGCTACAGGACGCGACACCCTGAGTCTTCTTATCTGTGGTCTGTGTGTGCCTGTGTGCCTGTGCCTAGTCTTGTGTTTTCTTCCATGTCATCAGAATTATAATTAATATTATATAGAATTAATAATTCTAGAATGTATTTGACAATATGTTCTCAGCCAGGGCAACACGTCTGTATTGGCGGGACGGCAAATGGGACGGAGAGAGAGAGAGAGGAAGGGTTCTCACGAAACTTGAAAACCAACCTGGGGCTGGGGGAGGCTGCACACCTGTTGCTCGTTGACCAATCAGTGGTCAGCAGGTTAACGGATGCTCACTCTGAGCCACAGTGTCGTCCAATCACAGGGAGAGGGTTGGGCTCACAGAAGCCTTCAGGGCGTGTTTGGAATCGAACCCAGAACCTCTGAGAC
>NW_028176893.1:0-22072 GCF_964030765.1 Micromesistius poutassou
GCCTTTCATTTAGCTGTGCTTTCTCTCTTCTCTTCATTCCCGGCTCCCCTCCCTCCTATCCCTCTGTTTCTCTTTCTCTCTCTATCTCTCTCTCTCACTCACTCAGTCACTCACTCTGTCTTTCTGTCTCTCCAGTCCCCCCCACACCCCTCCCTCTCCCTTCCCTTTCTCTCTCCCCTCTCTCACATGCTCACTCAATCTCTCCTTCCCACCCCTCCCCTCCCCTCCCTCCCCTCTTTCTTTATCTTTCAGCCCCTCCATCTCATTTCTCTCTCTCTCCCTCTCCCTCCACTCCTCCCCCGCCCACAGCTCTTTCTGCTTCTCTCTATACCTCCCTCTCTCTCTCTCTTGCTCACTCTCTCTCTTTCTTTCTCTCACACACAAACACACACACACACACACACAAAAACACACAGACACAGACACACAGACACACACACAAATGCTCAAATACACACCTACTTTCTGCATTTCTTTTCTCACAAATACAGTCTGTCTCTGTCTGACTACTTTAAAAGCAGTAATTATAAATGACGTGGTTATCAGGGCATCCAGGTCTACCCCCCCCCCCCCCCCCCCCCAACACACACACACACACACACACACACACACACACACACACATACCCACCCCCTCTCTCTCTCCCATCTCACACACACACACACGCTTTTTTTTGCAGCTTTATCTCCTCTTTCTTTATCATTCTATCTACTCTTTCTCCTCCCTGAATTTTCTATGAGGAAAGGCAGCGTCTCTTGGTCGGTAATGTATGACGGCAAGGCACCGACTGTGTAGCATTTACGCACACAAGCAGTGGGAGAGATTTGCTATACATTATACAGATCTGATCCTCACAACAACCACTGGGCTTTGGCCCTGGCCCCTGCCTGTCTCGTGTTTACCATAAAGGCTGACCCCTGGCTACAATGCTCTCATTTCAAATCGATCAGAATTTCTTTTGAACTAACCCAGACTTTACAGTCGTCTCGGACAAACATTCGGCTGTGAGTCCGTAACACTCTGATTCACGTAATTTTGTCAGCCGGCCTCATGAATAGCTCTGGAATACTGAATGAGCTGGAAGTCTCAATCGAATGTCTGCTGTGGATATGAGATTGCCTGCCGGCTTATATCAAGTTGTTAGGAAAAGCCCGAGCTGTGACGGGCGTCATGAAGTAGGTGGCCTAGGTGTGTGGTGGCTCATGAATGGGAAGGCTGGCTCCAGTGATGGGCCGAGTGCGGCCAGAGAGAGAGGAGCTGCCCCCAGACCCCACAGGAAGTGCTGTGGACAGTCCACGGAAGTCAGCTTCCTGGTTAGACCTGCAGCCCCCCCCCCCGCCCCTCTCTTTTCTATTCTGTATTATTCTGAAGCCTGAGCAAGGAAGGAAGTCGGTTGCTAACACAGATCTGCTTTATCTCCTCAATCTAATGGTCTCCTCTGGATTCCCTGCAAGGAAAAAAAAAGGCGTAGTCAAAATGCAGCTTTCACAGGCTAACGTTGACAAGAAAGGAAATCTGCCTGCATTCCTCCTGGATCAGTTTGTTTTAATTATTGCCGATACATTATTCAAGGATGATATTAATAGCGCGACTATGGCTCTCCTCGGATGAGGCTGACCGCTTATCACTAGGTCTGTGTACGATGAATGACTTGTGTGTTTTTGGACACGCGGATCTCTGACCCTGAGCGTTCGTTTCCTCGACAGGAACAGGTGACTAGCCGTCTGGCGCAGAGCTACCCCAAAATGATCGAGAGCCAAATGGACGTGTCCACGCAGACAGAACCCGTGGTGGTGCTGTCCCTGGCCCAGGCCGCCGTGCTGGGGCTCATCTCACAGAACGAGATCTTCGGCGCCACCATCGCCCCCAACGGCTTCTACTCGGGGGAGCCCAGAGAGGGGCCCCCTCCCGCGGCCGAGGGCCCGGAGTACGAGTACGCCGACCAGCTCATCGGGGCCAACGGGGACTACCTGGCCGAGCCCGCCGACTCAGCGGACGCCCCGCCGCACTCCAGCCAGAGGAGGAGGCCTGGGCCTCGCGGGCGGACCAAAAGGCCGAGGAGCACCGCGGAAGAGGAGGAACGTCCACACAGGGTGCCCATACCGCAGGCTCAGATCAAGGGGGAGCGCTTGGAGTCCGACACACCTCCTTCCTGCATCCACACGCACAAGAGCCGCAGCCCGCAGGAGGAGCCGGCCGGCCGGCAGGCTGGCTCGATGAAGGAGGAGAGGGCCTGCGGAAGCTGCAGCAGCTGTTCCAGGGACAGCCCCAGTCAACAGGAAGACCGGCCGCCGGAGCCCGATCCAGAGGAGAGGCCGAGCGGGGAACGACGGGGAAAGGAAGAGGAGCGGGTGGTCGAGGAAGAGGAAGAGGAGGCGCTGAACCTCAAGACAGGAAGAGACAGCGGAAGCCCCCTGATGAACCGCTTCTACGACTCGGGCGAGCCGGCCTACGAGGCGGGGGACATGGCCCTCGCCGGGGACTACGAGGACAACGGGCAGGCCATGCTGTGGTCGGACCCCGAGGGTCTGGCCCGCCGCATGCAGATCGACCGGCTGGACATCAACGTGCAGATCGACGAGTCGTACTGCGTGGACGTGGGCGAGGGGCTGAAGCGCTGGAAGTGCCGCATGTGCGAGAAGTCCTACACCTCCAAGTACAACCTGGTCACGCACATCCTGGGCCACAACGGCATCAAGCCGCACGAGTGCCTCCACTGCGGCAAGCTGTTCAAGCAGCCCAGCCACCTGCAGACTCACCTGCTCACCCACCAGGGCACGCGGCCGCACAAGTGCACCGTGTGCGAGAAGGCCTTCACGCAGACCAGCCACCTCAAGCGCCACATGCTGCAGCACTCGGACGTCAAGCCGTACAGCTGCCGCTTCTGCGGCCGGGGCTTCGCCTACCCCAGCGAGCTGCGCACGCATGAGAACAAGCACGAGAGCGGCCAGTGTCACGTGTGCTCCCAGTGCGGCATGGAGTTCCCCACCTACGCCCACCTCAAGCGCCACCTCGCCAGCCACCAGGGCCCCACCAGCTACCAGTGCACCGAGTGCCACAAGTCCTTCGCCTACCGCAGCCAGCTGCAGAACCACCTCATGAAGCACCAGAACGTGCGGCCCTACGTCTGCCCCGAGTGCGGCATGGAGTTTGTCCAGATCCACCACCTTCGGCAGCATGCTCTGACACACAAGGTACTGGCGGCGCACGCGTTTGTGTGGAAGGTGCTTTAACTTCATAGTGTGCCTGTTTTCTTTTGGGTTTTGTCACACTACATAGTCATGTATCTGAAGTCCCATCCCAGCCCCTGTTCCCGTTGGCTCATCTGGTCATCTGAGGTTTCAAAAGCAAGATCTTTGTGTAGAAAACAAAAGCTAAATGCCACTGTCAAGCAGATAAAAGCATACATACGGGGCTTTGTAAACATAATCATCAAAGGCTACTATGCTTTGACTTTACCCCCCATCACCCCTGCATGCATGCGTTTTTTTATGGAGACCAATACTTCTTCCTTTTAAGCCTTGTGAATCATACCAGTAGAACAACTTCCCCTTTCTTTTGTTTTCTTTTTGTCGTATAGTTTTCACATATCCGGGTCTGTTAAACCAATTTGTTGGTTTTATATGCAGTTTGTTACAAATATGGCCAGATCCTAACTTGATTTGCAATGTAAAAGCCATAGCTAACAGTACTTAGCAGTTGTCAATGATCTATGGGATGTCATGCCTCAACACTTGGTGGAGCTAAAGTCCCCCACATCATTATACGATTACAAGCTTCACCGTGCTTGGCAAGGCCATTGAAACCCTGTGACACACAAAGGTTTTCCTGTGAATTATTATCCTGCATATTAACAAAGGGTCCCCACTTGTGTTTTTTCCAGGGTATGAAGGAATTCAAGTGCGAGGTGTGTTCCCGAGAGTTCACCCTCCCGGCCAACCTGAAGAGGCACATGCTGATTCACGCCAGCGTGCGGCCCTTCCAGTGCCACATCTGCTTCAAGACCTTCGTCCAGAAGCAGACCCTCAAAACCCACATGATCGTCCACCTGCCGGTCAAGCCTTTCAAATGCAAGGTGAGCGCAACCCGTCGACCAGCGGATCATGGGTCCCAGTGGGGCGACAGCAAAGGGGCGGTGCAGGTCACTAACCTTTGTCCTCTTGGTGTGTTCAGGTGTGTGGAAAGTCCTTCAACCGGATGTACAACCTTCTGGGCCACATGCACCTCCATGCAGGAAGTAAGCCCTTCAAGTGTCCTTACTGCACCAGCAAGTTCAACCTGAAGGGCAACCTCAGTCGACACATGAAAGTCAAGCATGGCATTCTGGACGCCTCTATTGAAGGACAAGGTAAACAACCCTCTGTGTATGTATATATGGATTAATGCAACTATACTGCCCATTTGATTTAGTCTATCCTCATGAAATTTGATGAAGCAGCATGCTTACTAATCCATTGCCCATGTTTTGTGGCCTACCCCTGCTCTCCCACCATGTGTTTAGTAAATATAGCAAGTCCACGATTAGCCGTGGCGCTCTATCTGCGGTCAAAGTGATATGAAGGCAGGGAAGGGTGGGGCGGCATACTGACTGTCCTCCCCGGCACTGTTTGTCTTCAGGAAGTGTCTGTATTTGTTATTAGCGCTTCTGACAGACGGGTCGACTCATATTTGTGTCTCTTGCTCTCTCCAGAACCCCCTCAAGACATGGAGGGACAGGAAGACTACGACGAAGACAGCTTTGAATTCAGCGAACGAGAAAACCGAGCCAGCAACAACACACCGGACATTGCTAAACTCTCTGAAATGGAGTACTACAGTAGCTACGGGAAAGGAGCGGCGCGCTACAACACTGCATGAATCCTATTTAAATCACCCCACGTAGAATACAAGGGACAACCAATAGAAAAAGAGGGATGTTTTTGTTTATTGCTGTATAAAGGCACAGTTCCGGGTTTGTTCATTATGGGCATGAAGTAACCCTGTGATATCCGCACATTTTATATGCACTGGAATCTATCCTTATGCTACCTGGCTCAGAAATGTATACCTAGACCTAGCTATACGCTCATCATTGCAGTTCTACTCAAATACGTGTTTGAAAGATACTGACGTACTTAAATATAGGGACATTTATTTTTCCATTACAAATGTGACATACGGAATTCCCCTTTCAGCCCAAATCATAAAGCACATTTTAGCTGAAGAAACTCATAAAGGCATACGGCGATGAGATAATGCAGTTAATGAGACAATTCTCAGCCAAGAAAGTCTTCTGGGGCACACTGATTAGATGGGCTAAAAGAATTAAACAAGTCCTATTCATTTCACTTGCCAACGCATATCAAGTTAGGAGTTAATGAATTTCATTTGTATCACTCTGTGATTCTATACTGTGATTAGGAAAAATCAAGGTCTTTGAAATGACCAATTAAAGTCCATAGGATTGGCAACTCAAATGTTATTGTATTTTACTGTACAGAATGTATCAGCCTTCCTGTATGACGGCTGGATACTTAAATCAGTGCGCTGCATTGGGGGCACCCGTATATGTCCAGTCTGGTTTTTAATTTCCTGTGTTAGCAAGTACCACGCTGTATTGATTCTTAGTCCATGAATGTAATTGTTGCTGTGAGATGTTTAAGATGCTAATGAAAATACCCCTTTTTAATTGTGGAGCCTCTTACCAAAGAATTGGATCGACCTTTTGCCAAATCTTGCGGCTAAGGGCAGCAACAGCCTTGCTTCTTAGCATTGTATCGAGCTGGGATTGGATTTCACCGAGCCCAATCACAGTGCTTACATAATTACATTTACCCCCTCCTCCCCCCACCCCCTGCCTAACCATCAGTAGATTTCCTCAAAAGATTACCAGAGAAAAGACTGCATTACAGCATTTCTCTCCACAAACTCCAACTCCTCCTCCTCCTCCCATCCAGGCCTTTGCACTACCAGACTCTCTAAAGCAATGCACACCCCGCTCTCCTTCCCCTAGTGCCGTTTGGGTTTCCATGGATGAATTTCAACACGAATTGTCCCCCACCATCCCCCGAAAAGAAAAAACTTGGGACAGAAATATTAAGTGGCCCCGCGTGCCTGCCATCCATCACGCTGTACAGTAGTCTAAAGTGATGAACGACAGCCCCCGAACATGTGACAGGGCCATGGACCTCATGGAAAATGACTCTGGGAGTGGGGAAATGCTCAACATATTCATATTTCCCAGCGCTTAGCTTCTCAAAACATAACACGCACACAAGGCATCCATTTGCAATGTTGATATGGCGCATAAAAAAAAAAAAAAGATGCTACACATTCTTTCTGCTGAATTCTTGAAGCTTGTGTTCAATCCATCAGTTTTAGTGATGATATATCTGATGGACTCTCCAGTTGCTTTCTGTATTGTTGACATTTGTGTGGAAACAATGAATAGAAATGTATGTACAATGTTGTGAACCAGATGATACTGTAAAATAAATTTATTTACATTAAAGAAACTCACCATTCTTAAAGGAAGAGAGAAGCAGTAGAGGAGAATCAAGGGAGTTTATTGGCATGAGTGCATCCCAGCCCTCGGTACAGTACATTACAAAAATAGGGTAGAACATGGAGGGAGGCACTAGACTGAGGCACTAGACGGAAGACCAGTTATTAGGTACGAACCATAAAACCTAATCACAGAATACTTCATTTCCTTTAATTCAACATTAAGTTTAAACACAAATTGCTTTCCTTCAACATAAAACGGATGCTAATCTTGACCTTTTAAGTTAAAATGGATGTACAAAATACATTTTTAATGACAGTATCTTTTCTAGGTTCCCTGCTATAGTTCAAGTTCTTCACTTGCCCAGAGCTTTATCCAGATTTAGCCTGATGGCATCCAGGAAGTCAGTAGTATTGACGTAGTGTTCGTTGAGCTTGCAGCTGGAAGACAACAATCAAACACAATCAGAACTTGCGACAGCTTATGCACCTTGCAGTGAATTCAGATGGATGCCATTTTAGGAGCAGGTAGGGGTTGGGAATCTTGCTCAAGAATGCCTTCTACTGGTAGACAGCAGTCATTGGGGATCCAACCCAGAACCTTTCAGCTGGCAGTCGAATCACTCACCACATCCTCGTACTCAAATGCTATGTTATCTAAAATGATCACTTCTGCTTAGGTGAATATTTTAGTCACTTTAGAGTTGCTAAATCTCGACTTACTTGGGCAGGCCGTGGATGCAACCAGCAAGATCCTTGGTCATCACACCGCTCTCAACCGTCTCTACGCACACCCTCTCCAGGATCTGAGAGAACCTAAGAAGGGGATAAACAAAAAGGTTAGCATTTATTAATTTCAACAAATAAAAAATGTGGTCAAATCAGACAGTGCCGCCACGATGCTCACTTGATGAGGTCGTTGTTGCCGTCAAGCTTCCCGCGGTGCTCAAGGCCCCTGGTCCAGGCGAAGATGCTGGCGATGGGGTTGGTGCTAGTGGGATTACCCTGCATTGGTGGAGACAAGAGGAGAGCAGTTTTTACCTTCATCACTTACAATCGTCTACAGTTTATAAACATGTGGGGCGCTAACACATGTTTATAAACTGTAGTCTGCATTTAAACCACAAGATGGCAGTGCTGCTACATGGGTGAATCGCCGGTGGCACTAGGCCCTGCTTTTGGGATTAACGCGATGGAACTGCTACAAACCTTCTGGTGCTCCCGGTAGTGCCTCGTCACGGTGCCGTGGGCGGCCTCTGCCTCGATTGTCTTCCCGTCTGGGCAGACGAGCACTGAAGTCATCAGTCCCAGAGAGCCGAAACCTGGGGGCACAAACACACACAGGGTCATCTTTCCCTGGCCTTTAAACCAAAACAACGGGGCCTTCCAGCGGTGATTATAAATGAGGAGCCGAGCGTCAAGTCACATCTCACCCTGAGCAAGGATGTCAGACTGCACGTCGCCGTCGTAGTTCTTGCAGGCCCACACGAAGGCTCCGGTGGACTTGAGCACCTGGGCTACCATGTCGTCAATGAGTCTGTGCTCGTACCAGATCTTCAGCTTCTCAAACTCAGACTGGTAGTGCCTGCAGGGCACAGAGAGAGAGGGTCAACCAGGTGTGGGGTAGGGGGGGCCCCACACGATGGACTGATTTTGTGGGGGAAATCCACTCACTTCTCATAGACATCCTGGAAGATGTCCTTGAATCTGCCGTCATAAGCCTTGAGGATCGTGTTCTTGGTGCTCAGGTACAACGGCCACTTCTTAGCAATGGCATACTGGAAGCAGCTATGTCCAAAGCCTGAAATAGACTGTTGGAGGAGGGGGTGGGTGGGGGGGAAAGAAGAGGAAAGGTCTTGAATTGTAGAGGTTATACAAGCGATAAAAGGGTGAATGACCTTCCGTCTACTGACTTGACCTCATAAATGCACTTCACTAACAAGTCTGTTTCCCCTGGACAGCTTTAGAGCCCAATGCATGACCTCCAGTGTTGTAAAATCAAACAAACCCACACTAGCAAACACATACTGACGGGCGGGTTGACAAGAGGCCAGTCTGGCACGCTTTAGATTCCACGATAAACTCTGCAGGTTGAGGTTTGTTGCCCTTCTAGGGTCCACAATATACAGAGGTAATGGAGGTGCTAAATCGTCAGTCCTCCGCTCTTTATCTGGGTTGAGTCAACAGTCCCCAAACGTCTATCAAAACTAACAACCGTGAAATAAATGGAGAGGGGTCCTCACCTCGTCTGTGTTGTACATGCCCATTCCACAGCCCCCGGCGGGGAAATCGTACACCTCCCATTCTTTGCCCTTGCTGCCATCAGTCGGAGAGAAGACCATCTTGAATTTTCCCGGCTGGTCCACGACAAAGTCTGTTGCCCTGTACTGTGGGACAGGGCAAAAACATAACATTACCGTTATTTCATGAGAAACGATTCAGAAATCGAGTCTGTGCCAATTTACAACCACATAACACAGATGTGGAGGAAAGACCCCTTGTTAGAAAAAAATAAAATATAATAAAATATAAAAAATATAATAAAAATATTACAAATAAAAAAAGTGCAACATCATGAGATGGGGTGTTCGGTAGGGACCGACCTGGTCTCCAAAGGCGTGTCTGCCGATTGTGATGGGTTGGGTCCATCCTGGCACCAGCCTTGGAATGTTCTTGCAAATGATTGGCTCACGGAAGACTGTTCCGCCCAGGATGTTCCTGATGGTTCCGTTAGGGCTCTTCCACATCTTCTTCAGGCTGAACTCTAAAACGGTAAACAATGCTTATACAACATGGTCGACCATTGCTAAACACATCAAATTTAAAAAGGACACTGGAAGGATGATGAAACTATCCTGGACAATATAATTTAAAAAATGACTTTGTTGTACCGATTCTGCAAGATGGCATTTAGTGCACATGCCTACTGCCACGAATGTTACGAAAATAGCATTAGCTATTTCAGAGACTCGATACTAGAATTGTAATGTTTGTGGTAGAGCAGCACGAGGAGAAGGTTGAAGACTGCATAATCACCAAAACTGTAGTGGAACTTCCTTGATATAGAAACAGGATTGGGCTCCTGCTATTGTTTACATGTGGCGAATGCACAGACATGCTAATCAACAATGTAATTCTGACCAAATATATTTGAAGCTGATACTTCAGTGAAGCCAGGAGAAACAGTAGTGGCGATGGTTTCATCACCAGATCAATATTGTCCTTCGACAGCCGTCAAAAAAAACAACCTACAAAATAAGCTCTGTACTTAGAAACCAAAAATAACTCTTACCCGTCACTCTTTCTTCGTCTGGCGTGATGGTGGCGCATTTGACAGCCACGTTGTACTTCAGGGTGGCCAGGGCGGAATCTATGGTGACCTGGTCATCGGTCTGGTCACGGTACGGAAGGCCCAGGTCATAGTACTTCAACTCCACATCCACGTTGGACAGGATGAGCTAACCAAAACAGAACAGACCTCTTTCAATAAGACTAGGACCAAGTACCATTTGAAGGGCACGAAATGTTGCACTTTTTATTATAAGGAATGGAATATATATCAATATAGAACGGAAAATGTTGATAACTCTACAACAAAGTACAAATTAGCAGCAATAGGTTAATTTCTCCATATCAAGCTAAATGGATAATGAATGACTCCCCTGTGAAATACCACCATTAATTTAATTTCTTTCATTTATTTTTGTTATGGTGTTGTATGTTCCCGTTGTCTCTACAAAAAACCCTTGAACGATCTCCCATGATCCTCCATGTTTTCCCTTCCCGGAGTCAATGCACCATCTGCTCTCACCAATTGGAAATCATCCAGTCACAAAAAAAAAAAACCTCCCCCCACAGCATACAAACATAATCTTCCCTCTCGTCGTTCTCTCGCTCACTCTGTACAATTGCTCTCGCTCTACCCTCTCAGCCACGTGTCGGTTTGGTTGTGCAAAAATAGATCCGTGAGACAGCCTATGCTATGTTCCGCCCCCTTTGGGATGACAGACAGACATGTTGCTGAACGCTTCCATCCAGATCTGCAGCCCCAGGCTGTGGGTTTTACCTTCTCCTTGATGAACTCCCAGATTATCCGGGTCATCTCGTCTCCGTCCATCTCCACCACTGGCTGGGCCACCTTGATGCGTTTGTCGGCATCTGTATAAATAAAAATACAATTACAAAACATATCCAATCAAACCAGGGTATGAGTTGCAACCCGAGAAAAAAGGGAAATACTGGGGCTGAAGAAAAGTAAAATTGAGGATCCTAGGCCGCTGTGCAGGATATGTGGAGTCATCTCACTAGGCTACACAAACGTTTTCCTGGTTTACCAAAAAATCCCTTTATGACTAATGCTTGATCATGCGTGGTGTGGCATGAAGTGGTGAAAGTATTCAACCACTGTGCAAAGTAAACAATAGCCTGAAATCAAAATTGAACAGATGCTATTCAAAGTTAAAGAACACTGATTATTTGCCAACATCTAAATTAATGCTAGTAGAAGCAATAATATAATAATGATAATAATAAATTATTTAATTTCAGGGTGCCTTTCATGACATCTAAAGGTCTCATGTCAATTCATAAAACAATAGCCAAATGTAACCACAAAAGAAAAAATCATTGGTGCTCATATATATACACACCATATCATATGGTTTTCTAGGAGTGCAAGAGATTAGACAATAAATATTTCCCAATAAATGGACAAGTACAGAAACAAGTACAACAAGTGCCTCAATCATCTGCATTTCCCTTGTGCCTTGACATAATGTATGTCAAGAGATTAGAGGTTACATTCTGCAGAAGACCACTATGAAACAGTAAGACAGCATGTGCTTGAAGGGGAATTTAACCTTTACCATGCACTGTCAATAGTAGTAGCACCTGCCAAAATAGCCCTGGTTCGCTTCCTTAATGTTCTGATTTTTTTTAACTTTCAGTACAAACCTTTTAGTATCATCAACAAACATATGTGAACACACATATAACAGCACAGTAAAAAGGTAAGCGCAAGACTAAAAACATAAGCAATGTGTTTAAGTTAAGCATTTCTTAAGTGAAAAGATTTTATTAGCAAAGCAACCACTTTTAATCATTCTAAATTTGTAATCATCAGCCGAATAAAAGTTCCACAACCATGACTGTTTTCAGGTAGTCTTTACCTACTCAGGGCATTGATTAAGTTAACATCCCAGATACTACTTTGAAGTGGACAGCAAGATAATGCCTTCCACTGGAGCACTCAAAGTCAAAGAGAAGACTGGTTAATGAATAAGATCGCTGTAAACCGTTTACATTTTGATTGTTCTTGTAAAGTGCTTGTATTCCTATGGAATGTGTTGCTCACAAAAAAGAGGTCACCCTTCTTTGGAGATAAGAGGTATGATGAGGGCATGGTTTTAGGAAGCCAATAGGACAGTTGCAATCCTTTGAATATGTTAACTAGACTCTTGATTATATCTTCAAAAAGGTTGTCAACAGATGTCTATGTATTCTAGCTAGTAGAATGCATCAAGTTAGAGACAGTTTCTCAATGTCTACTCAAATCTGTGTCCAAAACCATGTCTGGTAGAAGTTATGAGTGGTTTAACCTAGACAAGCTCAAAGGACATTTGCTATGAAAAGGAATGAGAGCACATTGGGGAGGGGCTTCGGGGAAAGCAGCTTGATTACATAACTTTCTCTATGTAGGCTAGAGACTGTTAATCTGGGCTCTGTAGAGAAGACCTCCCTTATGATGTGTATATGAAAGAGAAAAACCAAACAATTCAATTGAAGATACCACTGTGTGAGGTCTAGTCCGCATAAACTGATTTGTCGACATAATTTGATCAGTGAAACTCTGACAAACCTTTAGGTAGGTGGAGACAATGTAAAGCAAACTGGGTTTTTGGCAAAAGGTCATCTGGATCACCTTCAGTAACAGAGGTCCTTTACAAGCCCCAAATACTAAGCTGGAAAACGAGTGATCAAAATGCACACCCTAGAAAAGTCAGCCAAACGGCACTTTTTTTACAATGAAGTTTTACAATGAATGGCTTACTCTTTAAAAGCCAAGATAAAATAATACTTTTATACAGCATTTGTTGTTTGTTTGTCAATGTAACTAAACGCACAACGATTAAAAAAATGATAGAGACGTAATCCTACTTCCCGTATTTGAAGTTTCTTAAAAGAGATAGGCTACTACCCGTTTTTCCACTCCAGGCATTTGTCGAGTGCATGAGGGTAGCATAGAGACCATCCTGTTTGTCCCAACGTTACTAAAGCCAACAATGGGCATTATTGTCAGACTCCAAAGTGACCCCTGTAACTATGGAGTTAGCAGAGCCTGTAAAACAGCTGTAGATCGCATCGAACTACATGTCCTTCATCTGACCCGTTGCTTGGAGTCACGGAAAGAGGTGGGGAGTGTTTACACAGCACACAGACACTTCATCTGACCTCAAATAACTTGTCTACATACGTTCAAATTCATCAGCGGAAACTGGTTTTGTGCTAGAGCTTGAAATGTGCTTTGAATTTAATTTAAATCGATGCATGATATGGAGTCTATGGCAGCCATTGCCCTCTCTGGCTTGCATGGTCTTGTCTGACCTTCTGGAAAAGTTTTTCCAAGTCAGTACTGTGCCAAGGCAACCGCGTAAAGTGAAAGCATGACTACCATTAAAACAAAAAGGCACAAAAGTTAACCAGATATATGAATGTAGAAACAACCATGAGTAAATACTATATCCAAAAAAGTATGCTGTATGCTTTAAAAGTATCTGTTTGCAAGTCGAATAGCGGCCAAACCCCGTCCATTCAAACCCTGCCAAGTTCTTCGTGGCACATTTTCTCCAAGAAGCAAAAGTGAATCGATTGAGGAAACAACAACAGACGCACTGCAATGAACCCCTTTAACACGTGTTGGTCGTTGGGGCGAACAGCTGTGAAACAATCAGTGGCACTACACGCGTTCAAGGATAGGAGACAAAGACGATAGTTTGCAAATTAAGGAAACGGACAAAGACGTGACCTGGTCCCGGTTCCCAGCCCCCCCGGCTCGAGCGGACCTCCACCTCCCCCCCCCCGTGACCACAGTGCGCGAGGGAGCATCGTCACATTTTAACGGTTGAAGCTGCCTGTAACTGACTTTTGAACGCTCGTACTTCTGCGTTCGTCGTTCCTCTTATTTCACCGCACTTTGCGTGAAGCTAACAACTAGCTAAAGCAAATATGTGGCGTTCAATCGGCTATCATAGACCACGTAGAGGCAACATGTATTTTAGACAAAATATGATCACGATTTCCAACTCACAATTCCTCTGCTGCAAAGTCTGGCCATTGGCCGCTTGCGCGAGCACCGCAGGGTTTCTCGAAAGAGATGCCGCAGACCTCGACAGGGAGCTAAGGACCTTCAGGTAACCAGCCATTTCTCGCCCTTATCCTTTGCAGTTGATTCTCGGATGTAAACTCCGCAAAAAGGGGCTGAAATTATCTGCGCCTCTAGTCGCTCGGTGCTACGTCAAAGGAGCGGAGGAGGAGCCACCCACTCGCTGGTACCATTACCATTGGCTGAGTGGGGCTGTGCTTGGAGCTTACGTCCAGTGTGAAGAGGTCACATCTGTGGGACTTGTCTCTTTTCGTGTGGAATTAACTTCCCTTGTAATACACGTTTTGCATCTGCAACCTTAACACATATGGCCTGGAAATGTTAGATACATGCACCCAACAAAAGCCCACAAAGTGCAGCTACAACAAGGCCAGCAAATAAACCGAAATCACCCAGATAAACAGACCACCAGTGACATATACCCTATTCCAAACTAATAAAACGACGATGTTTGTTACATTCTGGAGTTCTTCATGCCAGATGAATCTCTAATTTTAGCTGGGCACCATAGCTACCATAACGGGGAAAGGAATGGGACGTAGTCATGTGTCGTTCTGGGCCTGAGCCAGATGCAGCCAGAGTCTCGCGACTACAGACAGCACAGACCATGCGAGCAAGGGTCACCTCCACTGCCACTGCTTTATTATAACGGTGGCTCCCGAGTATCAAAAAAACAATATCGAAATCAATTCACTGGGTTCACCCATCTTTGGAATTGCATAGAAATGATCGTTGTATAGTGTGTGTGTGTGTGTGTGTGTGTGTGTGTGTGTGTGTGTGTGTGTGTGTGTGTGTGTGTGTGTGTGTGTGTGTGTGTGTGTGTGTGTGTGTGTGTGTGTGTGTGTGCGCGCGTGCGTGCGTATATGTACGTGTATAAATATGTAAATATATGATGTATTTTTTTTTAAGGGAACCTTAGCTTCCTATCGTCTCCCTTGCTACCCATGTTTTATTTATCTTGCATGGTTGTGAAGGAGTTTTGTGTTGTAACAATATTATAAAACAACATATAAATTCAGCTTATATATTGGCTACTGCAATTCAGATGCAATGTATAGGCCTGTATCCTACATTTAGAGTGCCCACACAAAAATGCACACTATTTAAAATTCACAACTTAGTTATGGACATTCACCCACCTTGGCTTGAACCATAGAAATGAACTCGAAAGGGTACTGCGCTACTAACTCGTCATAACTGTGATAGTGGTTACAACGCCCCCAACTGGAGGAATTGGTATCTGATCAGGTACTGTGTACTCTTGCACTTATATATTGGTTTACGTTTGTGGTTTGTTTTATTCTTTGAATAGGAATTGTGTTAGGCAACCCATTACAGAATAGTGGTTACGTCAACATGCATTAAGCACATGATGGTACACATATACGAAAAAGTTAAAAGACCAGACTGTTTATGTTCATACTATATCAAGGTAATAGCTTATGTGAAATTTAATTAATTCCACATATCAAAAGCATAGTAAAACATATTCAATGATTCAAACAACTGTACTTGCTTCCAAATCTGAATATGCGGGTGAGGGAACCAAAGCTATTTGGAGGGGTTTCTAGGCTGTCCCGTTACAGCAGCTAATAATACAGTTGGCTCCTAAATGAGTGTTTAACTGTAGATGTCTGAACGACAGGCACATTGTATTTATGAGCTTTTGTAAGTGCAAACTACCAATTATGAACATGCTGGTTGGAACCCCTGCTTCAATACCAAAGAAAGGGAGATGAGATAGAAGAAAGCCTTCAGACTGAGTTCTACTATTAGGGAGAAGTCGAATACTGCCCTCTTCAGTTCAACTGTCGCAAAAACGCAGAGGAGATTTTGGATGTGTGATTCTATGCTTGCCCTAGAATGAGTGTATTACAGGTCTCTAAGGAGTCTCAGATACACAGTTACCATGTATATCTGGGCCCAATACTGCCCGACTAGCTTGCGGGAGCAGTTAACGGGTTAACAGAAAATAAACAACAGACAACAGACAATTGGTATACATTTATTTTGAAATAAACAACAATCTACTTACAAAAATACTATGCAATAAATTATGTTCTTTGTCTCTTTTAACAGAAGAAATACTTCACAGTAAAGTTATGTGGAAGCCTATGTGGTTAAAACTTGAATTATCCTACATTTATAATTGTTTCATCTATCCCTTTACCACTGATTTCTGGGTTGACTAGGGCAACAACTGTCTGTTTATTTATGTAGAAAATGTCCATGGTGGTTTGAACATCTGTGATCGCATGTTTTATTCTCCTGGATAGTGGATAATGTTGTTGTTATATATATAGCCCATTGCTCATTTAGCTTCCCCTGTGTATTAAGGCTTTTCATTCATTGATTCCGATCCTCCATAGCAATTATTAGTAATCTTAACGGTTTGTTTGTTACAAGAGCGACAATAAGGAGGAGTGTTTTGGTTGATCATTATGAGAACGAATGGCCCGGTGCTCAAAATGTTTTTTAAACTCCTTGTTCTATTTCTTGGTCTTAAAGGCACTGTGTACACACTCGCTATGAACAGTCAAATTCAACATCATACTGAAGCTACGTCTCGGACCAGTGAATCACTTCTTTAAAGTATTCAAGTAAGTCCGTACAGTTGTATATACACACACACACAAAGTGCATCCAGAGTTGGCTACATGGACCCTGTATGTTCTAGTACTACATTATCATTGCAAAGCTAGTGTATGCAATCGTACCACATTCTGGAATTACATTCAAAAGTTGATTACATATAAATGCTGATCATTTGGAAAACTACAATTCTGAGGTTTTTGGATCACTGAAGGAGGGGGGAGGACAACATCTTTCTATATTGCTCATTTTTTCGATAAAATGTGGAAACATTTTCTACATGATTTTGACAACATCCAACAGACGCGCGTGAGTGTTTGACAAAGTTCCACGATAACCTTATTTCCTGAAAGTGTTGAAACAAACACAGCCTCTCAACGCGGTGCCGACGCTGACTAATGGGCCAGCTCCTCAAAATCCGAAAGCTGCTTCATCTGCTCCACTTGCATAGAGTGCCTCCGGATCAGCTTCTTCTTGGGCTTGAGACCCACTCTTTTGGGGGTGCTGGGCGGAGCTACAGCCCTGATGCCTGGCGCCATCGGTGAAGAGGGCTTACTGCTGGCCCCGATGTCCGGGATGGGCGGGTTGGGGTTGATGTTGAGCGGGGGCAGGTACCCGGGCCTGGTGTGGGAGATGTGGTCCAGCAGCAGGGTGCCCGAGCCACGCCTCTCCAGCAGGCCCGGTGCCCGCCGGCGCGCCGGCCCGGGTGAGGAGAGGCTGGCGTTGCTGTCCAGTGACTCCCTGGAGCTGTTGAGCAGGGCCAGCGGGGACATGTTGAGCTTCCTCCGCTCCAGTGGGACCTGGGGAGAGTCCAGCGTGGCCGAGTCCGAGTACAGCTGGGAGTCCGAGTCATAGTAGTCGGTGTTGCCCAGGCGCCTCCTGTGCACCAACGTGTCCCTCAGACTGACCGGGCCGCCGGAGCTGCCCCCGCAGCAGTCTTGCTCAGGGGGCCCGGTGCTCCGACGCACCAGGGGCTGGTGCTGGTTCAGAGCCTGGTTCAGGGTCTGATGCTGGTTCAGGGCCAGGTCGTACGCCATTTTGGAGGTGGGCGGGACGGAGATGGAGGTTGTCATCTTGCATGGGGGATCGCTCACTGACGGGAACAGGCATTCTTTGCCGTCCACGCTGTTCTGTCGGGACAGCGAGGACCGCTTGCTCAGCAGAGCGAGGCCGTTCAGCCCTGTCACCAGCTCTTCGTTGGAGGCGGCGCGCCTGCTGTCGTCGTGGGACGAAAAAGGGGACGGAGTAGAGGACGAAGACGCAGTCGCAGCAGCGGCGGTGGCAGCGGCTGCGAGGACGGAGGGGGCGATGAGTCCCCAGGGCTCTGACTGGAGCCTCTTCAGCTGGGGCAGGCGCGCTCGCTTGGGGTTAGCAGGCCGGCGTGTGGGCGAGGCGGGCACGCCGTTAGCGAGCTTGGCCACGGAGCTGGAGGTCTTGAGCTTGGTCTGGAAGCTGACCACCGTGTTCTGCTGCTGCCCCTCGGCAGGGTGCGTCGTGGGACAGGCGATCACGTGGATGTCGGAGGGGGAGGTGCAGTAGAGGGAGGAGCTCATCTCGTTCAACTCCGGCGAAGGCGGCACGTTGAGGTACTGCTTGGTGGTTTTGGCGCCGGACGGCGACTTGTCTGTGGTGATGATGATGACCTCCTTCCCTTTGGCCTTGCACGCGTCCAGCAGCAGCTTGAGCGTCTCTTTATCGTCAGCGTTGATGGCGTACACGAGTGCCGAGGCCCCGGCGCGGTCCGCCAGGCTGGGGTCGGCCCCGTTGCTCAGCAGGTGGGCCACCACCTCGTGGCCGGCCTTCTGGATGCAGGCGTGCATTAGCGCCGTCTTGCCCGCCTTGTCCTGTATGTTGGGGTCGGCGTTGTTGTCCAGGAGGTACTTCACCAGCTTGGCCTTGCTCACGCTCTGCTGGTCGGCGTGTTGGGACATGCAGGCGACCATGAGCGGTGTCTCCCCACGCTCGTTGCTCTCGTTGATGTAGGCGCCCCCCTCCAGCAGGAGCCTGGTGAGCCGAAGACGCTGGAGCCACACGGCCTTCAGCAGAGAGTTGCCGTCGGTCCGCAGCTCCAGGATGTCTGCCATCTTGCAGATCGTCACAGGTCTGTCCCTCGGTGGTGAAACGCAGCTACAACCCAAAGCCCTTTTTTTGGGGGGGGGGAGGGGGGATTCAGGGGGAGATTCAGGAGATTAATTTAGTCATCATAGACAAATAAGGCATGTGAACATAAATGAAAGTCGTATTAAAAAAATGTGTTTGGTTTTTCCCTAAAATGTTTGATTACTAAATGATCACATTGAAGCCACTGCCAGGTGGTGGCAGTCTTTTCCTGATGGACATTCAAGGACCATAAGTCGAAAGTATAGCGACTCATCACAAATCGGTTTAATTGTTCTAGAAGATTTGCAAAAGCTATGCAAACATAATTGTTGGCTATATTTAGGGATTATAATAAGCCCCGAGTAGCGCTGCTTAATGACGATGAATGACAAAGGTGAGGTATTTTTTCCTGTGCGATCCAACAACTACATAAAGTAGCCTACATACTATCAAAAATAAGCTATTAAATCCTATTATTTTTTTGAACGTCCAGATAATCATAGATTATTTTAATTTGACTTGCTAGGCAAGACACAACAAGTATAAGGACAGATGAACAAGCCGATTGGCTTTCCGTGAAGCGTCGACAGACAGTCGCTATCCAAGGTGCTCATTTTGGACGCGGTGCTTTGCACATTGTGAAAGTCATCGCTTCACTTTACATGATAGATCATTTAAATCGCTGACATAAATAAATGTTTCTGGATACACACATATCCACTGTAAAAGTTAACAATCCTGTTCAAGGCAGGCAAGACAAATGAGACAATAACTCCTCTCTCGTATGCTGCATATGTATCCTACTTTTTGCATTACCTAAAATGTGTAGATGTCATAATGTATATTGCCAAAGAAAATCTTACCTGGACAGGAGACAGGGTTGACATTCTCGGAGTAACTAATAGTGGTGATCTCAATAAAATCGCAAACGTGCAAATAAATGCAACAACGCACACTTTGCAGAGGATCTCGGAGAATGTTCCTTTTTTGGTCGCAACTAAACTCCAAATTCTGCTTTCCACTTTTGATTCGCTTCGGACTACAGTATAACACTCTGACACCATAGCTTATGAGGCTTCGCTTTTGTGATGGGTGCAATCCATCCACATCAGTCCAATGGGCAGCATTCCTTTCGCTGCGCACTCGAGAATCACAACCTCAAGATGCTGAGGATATAAATAACTTTTCTGCTTGTTGAATGAAACGTGTATTCTCTTGACGTCAGAGTCGACCAAAATAAATTTGTGAAAAACTCTCCTATTCTGCACTCATCTACCAAAAATATAAACAAACAACATTATCCTCCAAAGAAATGTAAATGTAATTTACTTATTTATTTTATTTGGAGAGGACAATGAAACGAAATGCATGCTTGCATGCAAGCTCCAGCAAGGGAGTTGAAAGACTGATGTATTCAGTCATGCTATCCTTCTTCCACTTCCAGGCCGTATTATGAAGCTTACAATGAAGGAAAAACAAGCACAACAAACTATTACACATCTCTTCCAGAGAACCATCAGATTACTGTTCTCACTTTCATCGTGTAATTGAATGAAATTATGAAATTAATCATTGTCTGTGTTTATCCACACTTCCGCCGGAATTAATGTATTTAGAATTTGACAATTGTTTATCATCCAGAACAAAATAACATATTTGTAAACCATTTCTGTAGATCAACTGCTACTTACGGAGGCCAAAACTTAAACCAGCTATAACATCCATAGAGCCTAATAGGGATATTTCTATTTTTAGGTTGCTATGAGACCGAAAAGAAGCACTTGGTAATGAGAGCAGTAATGTTTGCAGCGTTGCAAGGAACAGGTAATCATAAACATAGCATAGCACCGGGTTATACATGGGAAGGCTCAGGTGGTATTCAAAGAAAGGCTTTTTAATGGACTTTATTATTTGCACATTTGATCATAAGCCCTCTGACCCCCAGGCCTATTCCTGGGAGATGTGAGGGCTAATCACTTTATTGCCCATCTTTAACACTCATCTGATGTCTTGGAGCACAAGTCGTCGATGCCGGCTGTGATTTCTCACCTGTGATTGCCTTTTGATCTCCAGGGACATGTTGTTTACAAGTCACACAGAGAGGGGAAACCGAGGGCTTTATAAAAGCAGCGGGCGGCCAGCCCTCCTCAAGGCGTTGTGACTGTGCTTGAGTGATTGTTTTCTGTGTTGTGTCTATCCGTATGCTAATAGTCCATACGGCAGACGCCACGTTATGGCACCTGCCTGCCTCGTACACACTGATGTATATTTAGGCAGGAGACGACCACTAGCCCGTATATTCAAACCTCCATCTGACGGTGGTTCACCGACAAGGAGGAGCGACGACGGCTGTGAGTAAGCAAGCAGGCGTTGAAACGCTTTATTTATAATTCATGTCGGTGATGGCTGATAGTTGTTGTTTTCTGTCTGTGCCGTGGTCAGGAAATGACCCAAGAGGCGTCAAAATCAAAGAGGAAGTGTCTGATGGTAAATAATACAGTGCAGGCTAATCACCGTCATGGCCCCGGATGATTGGACAGCAGCAACACGAGGACAGTATCAACGACTGAATGGTGGGCTGAGATCTCCGCCCCCTCTTCCCCCTAAAAGTGTTTACAAATCAAAGCGATGGGAGTGGTGTAAGGAGCCGTACCCCCCCTCGCTGGTTCAGACGTGTTCATTAGCACGTGAGCGGGCGCGGAGGAGACGTCAGCAGGCCCCGCACACGGACTGATCTTTGCTCCGATGATGCGGTCCCCAGCGATGCACCGAGAGGGGAAATAAATAATTAAAGCCTGGAGGCAAGCGCTGTCACCCATGGGAGCCGTTTCCATTTTGAGATATCTTACATCGCACCTGCTGCTCTTCCTTCTAAATATAACCATTTCCCTGCCCGACGCTGTGAGACGCTGCTCAACAGGCTGAAATAGAACAGAGTTTATTTAGAGACACAGACCCTTTTGTCATCTTAAACTTGGGGCGAGAGGGGGGGGGGGGGGGGGCTTGAAAAATAGAAAATGATGCAAAGAATATGAAGGCTGAAATTGCTTCCCTTAACTTGAAGCCAATGTTAGATTGGCTCTGGCCTTAAGCACCAAACAGGCTGTTGTGCTACCTATGCAGCCACAAATCCCACTTTGAGGAAAAGTGACAATTATTAGAACAACAAATACTCAATGCTAACTGTTGTTTCACACATTCTATCTCTATATCTCAGTAAGCACAGGGTTGATTTCTTTTCTTTTTTTGATTTTTGCAAAATTCCATTCCAGCCAGTGGTGTGCTATCACTCTCTGCTGTAGCCTGACATTCTCATGGCATTTGGTGTCTCAACGATTGTATCAGGCGCATGTGTGTTCCGTGACACCGCTGAACTGGCACCAACCCCATCGCCATCACCACGACCGCCACACACCAGATCGGCCTGATACTGAACACATTCATTAAGTGCCGCGCTGGTTCTTAAAGGAGCAGCAGAACCACCAATCCACCTCTCCGCATATGTTAGGGAATCAA
>NW_028176892.1:5000-8443 GCF_964030765.1 Micromesistius poutassou
GCGCGTCGGTATTTAAAGCTACCAGCCCGACCTGTGGCTACTGTAAAAAGCGGGGTCACGTTGTTCCGGAGTGCTATAAGTTGAAGAAGAAGAACAGGGCAGCTTCGTTTAACACAGAGGTCGGACTGTGTGTGACTAACCCGCCTCTTTCTCAGAAAGACACCGATGGTGGAAATCCCAGCTTTGCGCCTTTCATAATGGGCGGTTTTGTGTCCCTACCCGGTGAGCCTAGTGTTGCGCGTACCGATTAAAATCCTGCGTGACACTGGGGCGTCACAAAGCTTCATACTGGAGGATGTGTTGCCTTTCTGCGACAAGACGTCTACCGGCTGCAGCGTTCTTGTGCGTGGGTTTGAAATGGGTTTCGTTAATGTCCCTCTGCATGAGATTTCCCTTCAATCGGACTTGGTTACTGGCCCCGTTACCGTGGGGATACGCCCCCCCCTAACCCTATCGCACATGTAGCCATGCCACTTGGTAACGATGTCTGTTGTGGCGAAGTCTTACCTGGCCCTATCGTGTCTCATGTGTCCCCGAAAACATTAACCTGTGATGACCCGTCAGTTAAGTTCCCTGAGGTTTTCGCCTCTAGCGTCGTTACTCGTGCCATGGCGAGAGACGTTAAAGCGACTTCTATTCAGGATCAACGCGATGCGATAACCGATCTTTTTAGTGAGTCCTTTATGGCTCGACCCTCGCTCAGTCACGGTAGTGCTGTCCCTCAGACTGCTGAGTCACTGTCATCCCATGCTGCTGTTCCTAAACTGTCTGTGGACCGAGATCTGCTTAGCAAGGAACAGAGGAATGACCCTTCTCTGGCGACGCTCTTTTCTGAAGTTATGTCCGACGAGGACATTGAGCAGTCGCCTCACGGCTACTTCCTTAGAGATGGAGTCTTGATGCGCAAGTGGAGGCCTCTTACGGCCTCAGCGCAAGATGAGTGGAGAGTTTTATATCAGAACGTTACCCCTGCGTCCTTCCGTGATGAAGTTCTGAGTCTCGCTCATGACCATCACTTTGCTGGTCATCTCGGCGTAAATAAAACAACTGACCGAATTTTACGCCATTTCTTCTGGCCAGGTCTCAAAGGAGATGTAGTTAGGTACTGCAGAGCAAATCTGGGCGCCTGTCAGCAGCGAATGAAGAGGAGGTACGATGAGAAGTCGGTCTCTCGTACTTTCCAACCTGGTGATGAGGTGTTTGTGCTAATACCTTTGATGGGCTCTGCTCTGCAGGCCCGCTACAGCGGTCCTTATCGCATCGTACGGCGTGTAGGTGATCTCAACTACGTACTCTCTACTCCTGATCGCAGGAGAAAAACGACTTTATGTCACGTAAATCGTTTGAAGTCGTACTGTGGTCGTGCGAAAATCTCAGCAGCTCCCGAATTAGAATCTCCGCACTGCGCTGAGATCAGTGGCGACGGTCGCGGGGGGGGGACAGTGACACTGTCTACTCCTCGTGGTGCTGAAGTCGTTGCGTCGCTCGCGGTCGCTTCCCCGTTGGAAGACGAGGGTCGCGTTCCGTCGGTGGAGGTTGTTGAAGGGAGAACGAAGAGTTCTCAGGTCCTCAAGGACCTTAGTTCATTTGTGGTTGGTTTTGTTCACTCAGCTCGAAGGTGGTTTTCAAGTGGACTCCACGGAGTCAGGGCGCCTTCGAGTCCGTTAGGGCTTCGCTGACCACTGCGCCCGTTCTTTCCGCTCCTGACTTTAATTTGCCTTTTTCCTATCTCTGCCGACGCCAGCGATGTGGGAGCGGGAGCTGTTCTCATGCAGCGGGACGAGGAAGGGTTTGAACATCCCGTGTGTTTCTTTCTCATGCAAGTTTAATTCACACCAGCGTGCTTACTCTACGATAGAGAAGGAAGCCCTCGCTCTCGTGTTGGCCGTCCAACATTTCGAGGTATATGTTGGGGGTGCTGTACGTCCTGTGCTGGTCTTCACTGACCACAACCCTCTTGTCTTCCTCGACCGCACGCGCAACAACAACCAGCGTTTAATGCGGCGGAGTCTGATTCTGCGGGGGCACAACCTCCAGATTAGACACATTAGAGGGCGCGGTAACGTGGTGGCAGATGCCCTGTCCCGGGTGTAGCTTCTGCATGAGTGTAAATCAATTGTTTGTTAAGGTGTGTTTAAAAAAAAAACGTACACATGTTAACCATTTTTATTTATTTTTCTATCGCTCAGTCGCGTGTTGCGACATTGCCGAACGTATAGTTTGTTGCTCTTCGTTTCCATTAAGTGTATTTGTGTACATTTGTGTTTTTGTAAATATTCACATTGATTTTACAAACTTAAGCCCCCAATTTATTTTCTTAAGGGTGGGGGTGTTACGTCGCTATAGGGGCAAACGTGAGATTCTGCTCTGCTCTGCTCTGTCTCCCTACAGGCTGGTTGTTCCCGCTGCGGCCGACTGGTCACGTGACGCCGGCTATAAAGACACGCCCAGCCCAGACGGCAGACGGATTGGATTTGATCCCGCACGCACACATACTGGTTCCCCGTCGCTACGCCAGGAAGTCCCACGCGGTGCCACGCCGCCACCGAGCGTCCGTTGTCTGACTAAGTTTTGGGTAATCGCAATTTGCTGTAAAGCACCTTTTCCCATGTGGGGACATTATCGCTGTTATCTTACTTTTTACGCGTTGATGGTTGCCGATGGTTGCTTTTACGTTTTTAGATTAGGTTAGAGCAGAGTAGATAGAGGTCCCGGCTGACTCACATCCCTTTTATTTCTGGTCGGGAGTAGGACAGTTTGGGTCCCCCAGAGTTAGGGTTAGTTAGGGTTAGTTAGGGTTAGTTAGGGTTTTCTTTCTGTTTCGTTATCTTTCCTTTCGTTGATTTAATAACCGTCCCGCCATAAGTACAAAGCAGCGTCTCGAAATAAAACGACTGCTTTTCAACGCCGGCCCTGATGTCCAGCCTGTGTGTTACTCGGTCTGGGGTGTGACCTGTTGTTTTGTAACAGTCTCTGTGTGTGTGTGTGTGTGTGTGTGTGTGTGTGTGTGTGTGTGTGTGTGTGTGTGTGTGCGTCCCTCACTACAGCGCGGAGTCGTTGAGCTGGTACTCGTAGCCGCGGTGGGCGGCGGCCTGGACCCCAGGGTCCGCCCACAGGCAGGAGAGGGCGTGGCCTAGGAAGGGGAGGAGCTCCAGGGCCTCGTCAAAACACCGGCCGCAGGACAGGACAGAGAGGGCGTGGACCTGGGGACGCATGAAGGGGTGAACGATGGCTGGATGAAGGGGTTAATGATGGCTGGATGAACGGGTGAATGATGGCTGGATGAAGGGGTTAATGATGGCTGGATGAAGGGGTTAATGATGGCTGGATGAAGGGGTGAATGATGGCTGGATGAACGGGTTAATGATGGCTGGATGAAGGGGTTAATGATGGCTGGATGAAGGGGTTAATGATGGCTGGATGAAGGGGTGAATGATGGCTGG
>NW_028176891.1:0-14427 GCF_964030765.1 Micromesistius poutassou
ACAAGACCAGAACATGCTATAAATGCAATGATCATACGGAGAAGTACTTCTATTTTAAGCCTTTGAAGGCACTGTTTTATGTCATTTAATATCATGGCTGCTCCCCTTATTTCGTTTCAAGTAATAGGATTTGTTCCTGAATAGATTCTGCGACGCTAAATGCTAAAATGTGATACACACACAAAGTAGAAACACCCAAGCCACCATCCAACGGCAAAAAAAGCGTAAAGTAGCGGTGCGGTAATTGGAGAACAACAACACGGAACACAGCGGTGGGGGACGTGCTAAAAGCAGACACACCTGAAGCATGACTTAAGACATACCTTTTAATGAGGTGGGCTCTGCTGTTCACGTAACTGGAGTCGATGGAGTAGTTTTCCGTCTGTAACAGAAACAAGAGGGATGCAAGGGGGGGGGCGAGGGGGGCGGGGGGGCGGGGGGGTTGGGGGAGGGAGGAAGGGGGGGGGAGGGGGGTAGGATGGAGGGGTAGGGTGGGACAACAGAGAGAGGCTTTTAATTATGGAAGGCACCACAATAATGTTCCAAGTAATTGGCTTTCAATAGAAATGTTATTTTACACAAAAGGCCACGCTGCGCAGCATTGTCTTTCTAAGAGTCGCACACAAAAACACAAGAATGGCGGCAGGGAGCTTGGACAGGAGTAGGAGAATCTCCTCCTTTCCTCTCCTCTTTCCCTCTCCCCTGCTATGTGCCCTTACTCCCTTACTCTGTTTCGCTCCCCTCCCCTGTTCCTCTCCTCTGATCTCCTTTCCCTCTCTCTTCGTCTTCTGTTTTTCTCTCCACCCCCTTAGCTATCCACTCCTATCCTCTTCCTATCTCCTCCTCTCCTCCTCCTATCCTCCTCCCACCACCTCCTCCTCTGGCGGTCATGCCCTCGGTATTTGAAATGTTATCGAGACCAAACGCATCACACACACACACACACACACACACACACACAACCACACACACACACACAGAAGAAGAAAAGTCAGACATCCCCTTTTCCATGCAGAAACTCACTTCCCAGTGTTTAAATATACTTATAAGTGAACAAATCTGCAAGTAGAGGAAATTAAGAGAGTACCCGGGGAATGGTTACTTTGCAATTGCAGATGAAAAGCCTTTCAAAAATATGCATACGATGGATCTCTGACCCACATTAGAGAACACAGTTCAAAGACACTCGGCATTTAACTTCTATTTTTCCCCGTCTTCATCACATTTTTCACATTTCTTAAGCCCACATTAACATGGTATAGGCTGGAGAGTTCCCCGGCAGAGGGAAATGCACGCTGTCATCGTACACAGAGCAGAGGAGTGTCTGCAAAGCATCCCCTCACACTAGATAAGAGAAGAGACAAGTGCTCCTAAAGGACGTTCACAGTCATGCTAAAAGTAAGGTTACAACCCTTTCAACAAAACTTTATAAGATGCAGCTGTTGTCGGAAACAATAAAAAGGAAAAGGAAGAAGAGAAAAAGCAGTACTCTCACAGGCTCTCTCTCTCTCTCTCTCTCTCTCTCTCTCTCCCTTGCTCTACCTCCCTCCCTCCCCCCCTCCCCCTCTCTCTCTGCAGCAGATACCGGGTCCAGATTAAAACCGAAGGCCGCCAGACCTCCGAGGAGAATCTTCAGCATTGAATACATGGAGAAAAAAAAAAAGGCTGCCAAGTATGTCCCTGTGATAACAAAGGTTAATGGAGTCGCCGGAGTGCTGGCGTCGGAGCGTTACGTGAGCTAGAGACTGTATTCCACACAGTCCTCTCAGACACAAGTGGGTCAACGGTCCCTATGGGGGCAAGACGACAACCACACAACCATTTGTATAAAGAGAAAGAACAACGTAGAGAGAGAGAGAGAGAAAGAAAAAACCCGGACTCCACATGCCACGGGGGTTAAAGCCTTTCAATTCCTCTCGCTGTATAGGGCCTGTATATAAACGTCAGGGTGGATTTCACGGCTGGATGCTCACAGGGCAGAGACGGCGGAGAGTCTGCCTCCAATCTCCCCCCCGAACAACAACAACAACAGCATCAAATCCCACGCAGACAAATCACAACCAGCTAATGCGTTGTCTGCCGGCGACAAACGCCTCCTCCTGACCTGTCGGTGGCAGCGGTTTTTTTTTTTTTGGGAGACCTCACGCGAGATTTTAGACCAGACCAGATGCGCCGCCGCCGCCGCCGCCGCCGCCGCCGCCGCCGACGTTTGCGTGGACGCTCCGAGCGGCGGTCCCCGTAACGTTTCTCTGACGGCTTCAGAGGCACATGCAAACAACTGCGGTGGCGGCCATTTTAAAACGCCACCCTGCCACCGCGCAACAATGTGCTGCGGCTCTCTTCCGTAGTGATAATAATAATAATAATAATAATAGCAGCGAAAACCGGTCTGCGGAGAACGGGGGTAATTATCGGCCGACGTTTCGCCACGGAGTCAACGTCAACTCGGTCCGGATGAATTGAGTCTCGGCGAGGAGGCAGTGAGTGTCGCCACAGCTCTTTGATTCCCTGGTTGTGTTCGCCGGCGCTAACAATAGCAACGTCCTCATCAGGGGCGAAGGCATGCGATAGAGGTGTTACAGACGGTTGTGCAGCACGGATGGATTTATACCATTCCGCTTTTTCATCACTCTCACCTTACTGATCTTCAGCTTGTGGTGATCGAGAAGAAAAGTTGCCAGTGGGAGCCGCACGGTGTTGACACCAGTCCTGCTCGACAATATTTTTATCGATATAATTGGCAGCTTTCTCTGAGGTGACATGCACACGGTAACATTAAGGCTGATACTCCATCCGTTTAGTAATTCATAATAATTACCCCTTAATTAATGACGGAGGTAATCACCGTAAAGGCAGCGGCCTCGTCGGGTGACACTAAAACGTACAGCCGGATATGGAGGAGCTGCGGTAATGGTACAGCAGCGCGCTACCTGTGCTCTACTTTGTGCCCCAGTGATCAGAGATAATCCATTATTCAGCCTCCTCTATGTCTCGCTGTGCATCGAGGGGGGCGGCTAATGAACATGCATAGCAGGAGCAACAAGAGCATAAACGTCATTAAGGAGACAGCAAACTCATCTCCCCGCCCCCCACCGCCTCCCAGCGGGGGGGGGGGGGGGATGGACGGCCGTACGGCGAGTGGAGGCATGGCGGACTCAAAGGGAACACACGATATGTCCCCGATTCTCTGTCGCCGTTACAACGGGGATGTGTTCTCCATAATGCAACAGTCCTCCAAGGTCCTTACATCAGCTCCCCTCAGCCTGTTCGTTACTGTCTGTTGCCCGCTATGCAAATTGCGAATATGTTCACGGCGAGGGAAATGTTCAACTTGAACTACTCAAACCACTCAAATCAGACTCCGCCAAAGTATGCTCCTTTGTCATTGTTATCTTAGTTGTGAGAATTAAGAAAGCTAATTACGTTCTCTAATCAGCTGTCCGTATAAGGTCATGACCAAATTTGGATGTTGGGGCGCGCATCACGTTTAGCGAAAAACGAACTGCATAGTAACAGGCATTTGATAGGCTGTGAAATAATTCAGACGTTTCCTTTTTGGGCGAATATACGCAAACATACTTCATTTGGGAAACTATGGTTGGGTTAATGACACCCAGTTGTTCATTGTGCAGTTAAATGTAATAAGGTACCATAATAATAATAGACTACAAATATGTGAATATTTATTTTTTAAACTTTCATAAATATATATGTATTTATATATATATACAAGAATAATATATATGTATACAAAACGATTTTTTACATATATTGGAATGGCCAATGTTCCCCAGCCCGTTGCCGGTCCGCGGCCCGGAGGTTGAGAACCGCTGCTTTAAATAGAGTGCCAGTGCTTAAAACATTTATTGCAGGTGCCAACCAAAGGAGGCACTAAGCATATACAAAGCGTTCAAGGTTGTCAATTGCGATTAGCATGCGCTTTAACGCGAAGCGCCGATAGGCTGCGGCAGCTGCTCCCCGGGGCTCAGCCATCTAATCGCCAGAATTTTTTAAATGAATAAAAAAGTTACGATTTCCATTTTAAATCAATTTAATACACATACAGATAAATACACCGGAGGCCTCTCCCCCGGCATTAGTGACTCACTCTGGGCTCCTTATTCTGAAGGAGATTCGATTAAAAAAAAAAAAGAAGAAGAAAAAAAAAAGGAAAGAAATTCCTGGCTTCCTGTTCAGAAACGTAAACGTCCAAGTATCTGACTTGACCCAAATTGGAGAAATGTCAATATTTTTCTCGCCGGGTTCAAGTTTCAGTGCAGAGGAGGGGGGGGGGGGGGGGGGGAGGGGGGCTGCTTTATCACGGTGAGGATCCCACAAATGGCTTCCTAATCAGATGGGACAACGTGTTGTTGTGAGCCGAGCGCCGCGCCCGTTTGGCAGCTACAGCCACTCCAATCCCACAATTATTGTTCTGTTTCATTTCGAGGACCCAGCGAGAGAGTCTCTCGTGCCACTGGCTGACTAATAGGTGGTGTCAAGACCAGCAAACGGAGGGGGGGGGGGGGGGCGGGGTGATGTTTGACCCCAGGGACTCCCCCCCCCCTCCCCTCCTCCCCTCACCACCGCCACCGCCACCACCACCACTCATCAGTGTGGGCCCACCTCACCCCTTGTGACTCTTTCTACCCAATAAACCGGGTTTTGAGGATGAAAAAAGAGAGACGGGGGGGGGGGGGGGGGGGGTGGGTGGGGGTTGAGGCTTGGCTCAGCTCTTTGGCACCGAAAGGAAAAGCAATCTCCTCGCCTAGTTGCTACCGTGAGATTTGATTTGCCTTCGTCCCAGCGTGACAATTGGTTCCGTAGACTGGATGCAAGTGTATTCATTGTGGTGGGCCACGGGGGGGCAACCGGAGAGAGGAGCAGGGATGGTGGATGGCGGGTGGGTGGGGGCAGGGTGCGGTGGAGGTGGGTAGGGTGGGGCTCTGCAGACGACAGCACTCACACCAGTAAGCAGCAGATACGATCAACAGATGCCACAAAGACAGGGGGAAAAGAGAGCAGAGATAAGGTCACACAAGGCCACTCTTTTATATGCATTAGGTTTTTCTTTTTTTTGCTGTTGCACATTTCCAGTATATCAAATAACTGCAATAAAACAAGCGTTTTTATGCTGAAAACAATACGTCCCGGGGTGGAGGGGGAGATTTCTAAGGCGGTATAAAGATGATACTCAGGGTTTAATGGTTGAACTCACTGTTTGATGTACGTGTTCCACCACTATTCAATGTAACCTGAGTTAAGGCTATTTTGAGTTTGAAAAGAATAGCATTGACGTGGCTGCCATTTTGATAAACGTACTGTAGTTTGCTATCAGACTGCATATATTCTTGGATAAGAGTGCTAATAAAGAAAAGGAAGAAGGGAAAATATAACAAACAGCCTTGCATTCAGATCTGATCTGGAAAGCCGTGAAATCTTTATAGTCACCGACTTTTAAAGGACTTGAAAAACACATTGCTCAGGGCAATGTTGTTTCCATCTACACACAAACACACACACACACCCACACACTCCAGTATCAGCTCATACTGTCGTTTGCCATTTTGTTTGTGAGTTTGTGATGACAGTTTCAATTTCCGTCTCGATTGTCACTGAATTTCAAGCTCACTCCTAGACTTCCCCCGGTCCGGGAAGGAAATGTGACACGTAATAAGCCTGTTTTTGATATCCTCAGGAAAAAAGGATGTATTCTGACACAAAAATAATCAGATAGAGAGCCAACACATGCAGATTTACAGATGCATGTATCCCTTCTGCTGCATTACTTCAGTAAGTCAGAGACGATTTTGTGTGTGTGTGTGTGTGTGTGTGTGTGTGTGTGTGTTTGTATTTCTGTCTGTCTTTCTGTCTGTCTATCTGTCGAGTACATCTATTCCAGACTGAGTTTGCACATACACACATGTTGAGCCAAGATTTCCTTCACAGTTCAACTGTCAAAATCAACCATTCAGCCTACGCCTCGCAAACACTCTTACAGACATTTTTCCCAGCATGCCCTGCGTCTACTATCTCCACATTTGCATTACTGTGCTGGCACTCAGTCATCCCCAGGTTTTCACCCTGCAGCACCTCTAAGCAGCTCAGCCCAGCTCAGTGTGGGAACCATGGCAAAGACCCAGCCGGCCGCCTCCGCCATCTCCTCAACCAACTCCGCTCCCAGTCCTCCTGAATGGATTCATTTTATGCACTTCATGTAAGGTGCTGTTTCACACAAGGCAGACTCCGAGATGTATCTCAGCGCGCGTGGCTTTCTGCGACTCCATATTCCACGGCGACTTCACCCCCTACAGCCCACTGCGACTGCTGCTACCGCAGCTGCTGCTGGTCGATACGCCGCGTTACACCGCATTCTACCCATGATTACAGAACTTCACAAGGTCCTCTGCCGCCCGCCCGATTATAGATTCAGCTGCTTCTTAAAGGGGGGGGGGGGGGGGTGACAACCTCAGACCCACCTCAACAACCTCCACCACCATCCCGCCACATCCACCAACACCAGCCCCAGACTACCCAATACCACCCCCACACTACCCAACACCCCCATCATCACATAACCCCCCCCCCAACCACCCACCACCACCACCACCAGCAGCAGCACCCCCTCCACCCTTGGGGAGGATCAGCGCTAAAGAGGTTGAAGTAGTGCCCTGAGGCAATAGCACGGTGGTGGATGAGATTACATTTTCTATTTCTGACTGCTCTAGGGGGCTGATGGGCTGGGTGGGGTGGGGGGAGTCGGCCAATGGTGAATACAGAGAGTTGTGGCCATTTAATGTCAACTGGCTCTGCTGCAGCCTCAAATCAAACACAATCAATCGCAACAAAGGGGCCCTGCAGATGTGACAAATAACCTGCCACATTCTCTGCATCATTTCACTTCATCAGCCATCACTCCACCCCAAAAACCAATCGGCCATTCAGGAATCAATCACGTTATGAGAGTGAGTGATTTGGTAGTCAGACTGTTGGCATAGCCTTTTAATGTGCACTCTGTCCGTTTTGTACATTTCTGTACTTGATGTTGGCCGTGGGTGCGCCGGGATTTAAACAGCTGGGAGGGTGAATGAAACATCACAAGGTCAAGTCTGGCACGACCACTTGTGTGCGCTATTGTTGCTGTTGCTAAGTGTGTCGCAGACTTTTTCGTCAAAACACAATGCCACTTCCTGGAAGTGCATCCCACGCGTTGAGTGTGACTTCCTGTGTAAAGTGAGGACAACTAAAATACTTCAACGTATAAAAAAAAAAAAAACCTCATCAACCATCCTGTGTGCAACTCATGAACGGTGAAGCTCTGCATTCAAAATCAACCCGTCGCTCTCTCTCAGTCGCAGACAACAGACAACCATCCAATAATATATTCAGTACATGTATTATTAATATGTATTATTATTCCGATTATTATTAGGAAAAGAAGGAAACAGCCATGACCGGTGACCGTGCCACTCAGACCCCGCAGGCTCCACGCTGACGCCGTCAATCGAGCTGTGATTAATTATACATACATTAACAGCAAGCGCATTCATTATTCATGAGCTTCTCAACGTCAAAGCCGCCCTTGCTTTTAGAGTGATGAAAAGATTTTAAATACTAGCCGCTGTGCACACCGCCCCCCCCCCCCCACCTCGCAGACGTCTGCATTCCGGCGCAGTCCGGCACCTGACGCTTGCCTCACCGCCTCCTTAGCGTGGCCCGCTGTTCCCTTCTTATCAGTGGGGGGTTCTTTGTTCCAGTCTGGCTCTCTGTCCCCCCACCGAGCCACTCAAAGGGGGCAGTGGAGTGGCACCCGCCGACGACGCTCCGCTCCGTGCGGCCCTTTTGCGGTTTCATGCAAATCCGACGGGGGGGCGGGGGGAGGACGGGGACGGGGGGGCGGGGGGGAGGGAGAGACACTCTATCCGTCCCGGGAGCCGGCACATTATCAGTCCATCAGCGAGTCGCCCCGGTCTGTGGCTGCAGAGCCGCGGTCTCGGCTTACACCCAAACACCTGCGTCTGGGGCTCTACCTGGGCGTGTCGGCGCCCGGGAGACCTGTGTTATCGCTCTCCTCCGAAACCCTCCACCCACCCCCCCCCCCCGTCCCCGTCCCCGTCGCCCCATCACCCCGCGACAGTCTGAGCCGCGGGATTAAGAGTTCCAGGTGCTTTACATCGTTAAAAAGAGGGATGGGAGGAGAGAAGGGCGGAGGAGAAACTGTTGGTTATCGCGGCGGTTACCAAGAGGAGGAATCCGGCTTACTTTTCTTTAAGCCCGTTGAACGTAATCAAAGTCAAATAGCAGGAACTTCCCCCGAGGCCAGTCCCGAGGGATTTCCCTTAATTTGGATGTCAGGGCCAAAAGTTTTCACACTCCCCTCATCCCGAAATCCGCTAATGTCTGCCTGACGCCACATGAGAGAGAAGTAGGCGGTGCATTACTGAAACTACACCCAGAGAGTTTTCTGTCTGGCGTTGAAGGTAGCCTGTAATCCAGGTGGATTTAGGGGGAGCCCAACCCTTCCTGGACCAGACGTGATAAACAGACATTAGAGGCACACCTTCAGCCATGAAGAGGATGGGAGCGGCGGAACCGCTTGAGGAGGACAGGGCAACAAGTTGAGGCAACTTCTCCTCTGGGGACCAGAGCTTTAAAACATATAGAGGGACTAAGTAAGTACATGTACTTACGTATAGAAACCGTCTACGCATCATCACGGGTTATTATGTCGGTCCACGCAGAATGAACCGATCAACCTTTGTGGGGAAAACAGACTCACTTATACTCTTTACTTATGTCTGGGCTTCACTCTTTAAATTATGTATCTGTTGTGTGGGCTTTTTTTTTTATTTTTGGTCAGCAGCAACAGTCACATTGACTTTAGCCAGACTTTTGCTCTATCTCTCTCTCTCTCTCTCTCTCTCTCTGCATCTCTTTGTACCTCGCCCCCTCTGACAAGGCATCTTTCCAGACATTTTTGTTGGACAGAGATTTGCGTCAGCTCATTACAGACTGCGAGGCTCTCTGAAGCGGATGCACTCACTCTGAGATGGATTGAGTAGGTCTGTTTATTGACATGCCTTAATCTGACACTGGATAAGGGAATGAGTCACAGCCTCGAGACACACACACACACACACACACACACACACACAAACCATACACAGTGCAACATCAGGACCAGTGCCAGCAGCTGAGGAGCATCCAGGAATATGAGTGGAACTTCATCAGGACTTATTAATCTGAGCACCCCGGGCCACTCGCTCAAACAAACCATGTTTACACTCCGTGCTGGCCGGAGTGTAACCCCCCCGCGCCCCGCACGCGTGGGCCGCTTTGAAACCAGTGGTGAGTGCAGGTGCTCATAACCAAAACACACACACACACACACACACACACACAGGTACAAGAATAAATAGGCAAAGTGCGCGCCGTTGGCACACATACCCAACATCAAGAATTAATTTGTAGGCACACAGGCATATCTGTGTAGGCACACAGATACAGAGACACACACAGCACACACACATGTCCGCACACGTGTGCACTCAACACACATCAACACATGTGCGCACGTGCAGGCACGCACACATACGCACATAGACACCCACATACACACAGATAAACATAGACAAAGTGTGCACTTTTGGCGTAGGCACATCACATCTAGCATTCATGTGTGTACACACACACACACACAAACACACACACACACGCACACGCACACGGACACGATCAAGACTCTTCCTCTGCCTGCTAACCTGCCACCGCTTTAACCACCATATCAGCACACACCAGCTGCCGTGTGTGCTGTGTTTTGTCTCACAAATGAGAACTGGTCCTCGAACCAGAGTTGGATGTGATAAGGCTAGATGCCAATAAATCATAGAAAGGAGCTTTTTAATAAACAGATGGGCTCACTAGATCCCCATCTCACAACACAACAAGGCTGCCTAGCGCCGGCGCAGCGGTAATGGACGCCAGCTCTGTGGCTTTGGATCCTGTGGTCCGCCACGTCAATGCAAAGCACATCTGGCGTTAATATTTGGGACGGTGCTTCTATCCAGGCAGCTGTCAGCGGCAGGATTTGACGGTGGCGCGTTAGCCGCATCGCAACCACATCTGTGCACCTAGCTTGTTAGCCACGGCGGCGGCGGCGGCTCAGGCTGCCGTTAGCGCGCGGGAGAATAGACGCCTCACGTTGTAGTGTGTCGGTGTTCTCGGCGAGCTGCGAGAAGTTTTGCATTGAAGGGGAAGCTCTCCTCAACTGTGTGGTACACTGGCGAGAAGTTGCCTTTAAATATGCAAACGCTGCTGTGTGTTGTAGCGGCCGCAACATGTAAAACAATCCAGAGCTAACACGGAGAAACCCAAATCACAAGTCTCACCCTTAACCTCACATGGAAACAGGATACACACAGGCACACGTTCACACTACACACACACGGATACACACACAAGCACACAAAATTCAAAAAGAACTTGACCTCACTTGAAAACAAGATGTGCAAACGCACACCCACACACACAAACAAACACACACACACACACCGACACCCACGCACACACACCCACACCCACACCCACACACACACACACACACACACCAGGGAGCCGATGCATGCTGGGCTGCAGCCTCGTAACGGGGGGGAGGGGGGAGGGGGGAGGGGGGGAGGGGGGGCAGGCTGTTAGTTCGAGGGCCTGGCCAGCAGCTATAGTGGGGCCAGATGTAACAGGGGGGCGGGGGCGGGACCCACCCCCACCACACTCTCATCCGCCAGAGGATTTCAGCAGCTGAAACACACACAGGGATTAGCTGCCCTGACTTTGTTAGTTTAATTTGTATTTGGGCCAAACATGTTGTTTTTTTTGGGGGGGGGGGGGGGGGTTGGACATCCAGAGTCATGGAATATAACGTCGGAGGGAGCTACGGTGGAGATGCAGGAACAAGGCACGCGCACGCGCACATGCACACGCACGCGCACACAAACACACACACGTGCACACATACACAAACCCGTCCTCATCGCCAAACAGAACCCTAGTGAGCCTCTTATTGTGATGCATTGTCAAATATAGTCGGCTCTGTTCTTGCCCTACATATGCTTCTTCACACCTTGACTTCCTGGAAACAAAGACTGTAAATCATTTGGTTTCTGCTGCGGTGAACTCGTTGTTGTGAGGGTATGCAAACCTGTGTGTGTGTGTTCGTGTTTGTGCGCGTGCGTGCCTGTGTGCCTGTGTGCCTGTGTGTGTGTGTGTGTGTGTGCGCGCGCGTGCGTGTGTGTGTCGATAAGCCGATAAATACAAGCACATATCTTAAGGGTGAATGTTTATCAAGATGGATGCCGATCGCGGGGCTCCTGCGCCGCGGCGCTACCCTGATAATACCACTCTGCTCTTTAGTCCCGCCGTCTTGATTAAGAGCCAATCTCCTCCCAGGCCCGCAGAGCGCGGCGTCCTATGACGGAGAAGTCCCCGCGGAGATCTGAAGAAATTACATTTGTAATCTGGGAATTTAATAAATGAACATGGGGCGGAGGAGGAGGAGGAAGAGGAAGGAGGAGAAGAGGAGAGATCTGTACACAATCATAATGATTCTCCTCCCCGCAGACTTATTGGCAACGTCGCCCTACTGGGGGGGGGGGGGGAGGGAGGGGAGAGGGGGAGGGGGAGGGACGGGAGTGAGGAAGGGAGAGAGAGAGGGAGGGAGGGAGGGAGGGAGGGGGAGAGAGAGGGGGAGAGGGAGGGAAGAGAGGAAGGGAAGGAAGGAGAGAGAGAGGGAGAGGGCAAAGGAGCGAGGGAGCGAGGGAAGGGAATAGGGAGGGGAGACAGGGAGGGAGTGAGGAAGGGAGGGGAGAACAAAAAAGATCACCACCGCAGCGTTGACAAATGAGCGAGTGCCGTCAGGGAATGGGTACGTGGGCTGTTCAAGTGAGTGAGTGGGCCACATACAAGCACCCCCCACCCCCTGCCCCACCATTAACAATAGCTCTCTGAGAGAAAATATGGCAGGATGCAGCCATCCAGTGTGCTGCAGCCAGGGCCCGCGGTCATACAAAAGCTTCCCTTTTTTGTCTTGTGCAGGTGACAGTCTGGCAGGGAGCTAATGTACCATGAACTGGAGGGAGAAGGGGGAGGCTGGGGGGGAGGGGGGGGGCGGGGGGGGGGGGGTCACAGGAAGTTTTATTACAAACACCCAAATAACGCAAGATGAAGGGAGCAGAAGAAAGCGTGTGCACTCCAAAGCTTTGTCCCTCCAAAGGGAGAAAAATAGAAGCACCCTTAGCTAGGCCTCGGCTCTAACTGTCAAACGCTCTGTATAGCGATCACTTTCAGCCTATCTCTCTCTCTCTCTCACGCTCTCTCTCTCTCTCTCTCGCTCTCTCTGTGCCTCTATCAAAAGATGTAACTGTGTAAAAGAAATGTCACAGCAAAAGGAAGGGAAGAGAAGAAGTAAACCCTCCTTTCCCTTTTGATCGCGGGAGGAATAATTGGAGGCCTTTTAGGCTCATTAGACTTGCGGCCCGCCAGCCACGAGACTCCGGGTGCCCTCCCTGATTCATTCAAGTGGCTGCTTTGAAAAAATATTCCTTCCCCGCAGTCACCCGCTCTCTATGAAACGCAGCGACTACATCCAACACCTGAGGTCCTGGTACTGTGAGTGTGCTTTGGGCTTGTCCCGCCCAGGCCTTTGAAAGTACACCGGCGCCGTTGTTGCACACGCGCGCTCAGCCAAACACGGGTGGCATTAACAGCGATGAGGTTCTGCTAATAAAGCCCTTCTTGTGCCCGTTGCGTAACGCTTTTCCCTGCGTGCCCTTGTTTTTCTTTTTGAGACGATATATTTAATCTCTTTCTGCATAAGGTATCGCCTCGGAGTAAGGGACTCATTAAGAACCCTATTACTAACAGCCAGCCACTCATTGCTATTAAAACTGTGCTTGTAATTATTGTAACTCTAATTACTATTACTGTATTATCCAAATTAACCTAATACTGGATCTAGATCACCCACGCCGGCATTGGCTGAGACATGGCTATGAAGAATGGCACGACTGTCCCTTCTGATAAATCCAATATAATTAGCTGTTCGCCTTACAGGCCCTATGCAATGGTAATAATGAGCGCTACAGTAGCAAAGGTCAGGCAGAACCATTTACTGGGGATGCTGGCTGCATTGGTAATTGGACGAGGAGTGGAGTGAATAGCAGAGATGACAGCTTGGAGGAAGAGTGATTCCGTGTTCCCTTCCCTTTCTCCTCTTCCTGCCGTTTGCATGTTTCAAAGGGAGCAGAGACACCGAGCCACACGCTTCCTACCCCACCGACGCTTTGACTCCCATATTTTTCCTCCCCATCTTTCACTTTTTTCCCTCTCTTTTAAGCCAATGATCTTCGAATAATAGAAATTGAAAACCCATTATAATTCAGAGTAGACTACCGGCTAACTTGGTTAGAATGGACTAGTGATTCGATTGCGGGGAAGTGCTACAGGGTTTGGGTATAAGCTGATTTGGGGCTCGCTATGGAATTGATTGGCTGCCCTGGAGGTGTGCAGTGACAGCATCACTCCCGCCCCTGGCTTACATGACCGTTTACTTACTTAAGTCTTGTGTCGTTGGAGCTTAGCGTACGCTTATCATTATCATGGCTACTATTCGTAGGGAGAAATGGAGATAATTAGAAACATAGAGGGAGAGGGAGGGAGAGAAAGAGAGGGAGGAAATAAAAATAACAGAGAGAAAGAGAGAGAGAAGAGAGAGGGAGCGAGAGAGTGAAGTGGCGCTAAGAAGATCAATTAAGCGTATTATAAGAATATAAAAAAGAAGATGGAGCGAGAGAGAGAGTGGAAGGGAGTCTTACAACTGAGAGTGATAAACTACAGATAAAATAAAAATAGATAGAAAGAGTGAGAGAGAGAGAGAGAGAGAGAGAGAGAGAGAGGGAGGGAGGGAACATTTTAAAAGAGGAGAAAGTGACGAGAGAGAGATAAAACAGAAAGAGAGTGATGCAAGAGAGAGAGAGAGATAAATAAGAGAACGAGATAGGTAAAAGAGAGACAGATAAATAAGAGAGACAAAGAGAGATAAAAGAGAGGCAGATAAATAAAAGAGAGAAAATAAAGAGCGAGAGAGAGGAGAGAGAAAGAGATGAATAAGAGAGAGTAATGAAACGAGAGAGAGCGAAACACACCAGCCAAACACAGAAGCAGATCCATCCAGGTGCGCAGGTTAATGAGCAGAGATATAAAAAGGACACCTGCTTTGTAAACACGTTTCTCTCATCAGGAGTATTTTGACCACGTCCCTCAAGAGCTGATCTCTCCTCTCACTCTGATATTTCCCTGGGCTACACACACACACACACCCACACACACACACACACACACACACACAACACACACACACACACCACACACACACACACA
>NW_028176890.1:2500-12798 GCF_964030765.1 Micromesistius poutassou
GTTTCCAAATTAATTTATAGAAGCCTTTATGAAAAGTCCTCCATTTACGTGTCAATTCGGTGTCACATCTCCTTTTTACACACTCCATGTCTCTCTCCCTCTCTTCCTTTTACGATATTTCTATTTATGATCTCACTCACACTCACACACACACACACACACACACACACACACACACACACACACACTTTTCTGACTCCTTTAACCACCTAGCAACACACAGACACAGTCATACAAAGTATAACTCAAAATACATTGCAATACAATTCATACAATTTCCGGAGCAAGGTACACTGACGTATCCTTGAAAATGCTTCCCTAGCTCACTACACAGCCATGGGCTTCGTTCCAATCGTCAACTGTCACACAAGAATTAAGTGGCAGCTGTGCATCATCACCTCATTAAGGGGTGATTGGTCAGCTGGCAACATTTATAAACCCTCCACCAAGCTTCGGTGTCATTGGGTTTTGTCCATTTGGTGAAATGGAGTCAATGCTGTTCACAGGGTAAGTGAAGCAGTTGTAGCTGGTGTGCAGATTCATGAGTGATAATTGCGTTCTTGTTTGAAACTTTTGCTTTCTGTTTTAGTGTCTTTCTATTAGCTGTGCTCCTTCTGGATATACAATGCGCTCCTCATTCACGGGGTATGTTTGTATCAAATGTTTATTCTTTAATTTATAAAGGTGTAAAAGGTAGTAAATTCTTACTAAAGGGTGGTCTTCTACACTCAGGATCGAACCCTGGGGTTGAAGCTGGTTTCCTTCGACATTATACTGCTCCAGGAGGCTATCCCGGGTATGGAGCTGGTTCCTATGGAGCTGGTTCCTATGGAGGCTATGGAGGCTATGCCGGGAATGGCGCTGGTTCCTATGGAAGTTATTATGCTCCAGGAGGCTATCCTGGGTATGGAGCTGGTTCCCATGGACATTATGATGCTCCAGGAGGCTATCCCGGGTATGGAGCTGGTTCCTATCCAAGTTATGCAGGCTATCCCGGGTATGGAGCTGGTTCCTATGGTAGTTATGGAGGCTATACTGGGTATGGAGCTGGTTCCTATGGAAGTTATGAAGCTCCAGGAGGGTATCTCGGGTATGTAGATAGCATTTTTGAAGATCCAGACTGGTATCCTGGGTCTGAAGAGGGGCAATATGAAGGTTCAGGGTTGTACCCCGGGTATGACCATGGACATTATCAGCCTTCAGGATCGTATCCCCATGGACATTATGAAGCTTCAGGGTCGTATCCCGGGTATGACGATGAACATTCTGAAGCTTCAGGATCGTATCCCGGACATGACGATGAACATTCTGAAGCTTCAGGATCGTATCCCGGGTATGATGCTGGTTCCTATGGACCTTATCGTCCTCCAGGACCGTATACCGGGTATGATGCTGGGTCCTATGGACCTTATCGTCCTCCAGGACCGTATACCGGGTATGATGCTGGTTCCTATGGACCTTATAATGCTCCAGGATATCATCCCGGGTATGGATATTATCCACCTTCAGGATATTATCCCGGGTATGGATATGCTTATGGGCGAAGTTTCCCCCAACCTGAAGGACAGATAGACCCTGGCTATGAGTCTGGACCTGGAGGCCAGGACCCAGCTGCGTTTCAGATCCCTGCTCCTCCCTCTGGACACAGCAAACACGACACAGCTGAATCTCCACAAGGTACCCGGAATGAGTTGTTGATCCTTAACCATTGGTGTCAATGTATTCGTGTTCATGAGCACTTTCCCACAGCCCCCTTATTTTGCTCATCCTGGATCCTGTGTCCTTGATGATTAACACAGCGGGGTAAAGTATCTCTCATAAACCTGTGGTTGAGGCTCAATCCCTCACTATCGATCCTGTCGGGAGAAACAAGTCTAGTCCATACGCTTGATGGCCAAGCTGCAGGCTATTTTGTTTCATTTTAATCTAATTTATTATGTGGTTTGCCTCTAGGTGTCCTCGCTGGTGAAGACACTGAGCCATCCACCAGTAAAATGAGCCATCCCCAACCGTCACCTAGTTCACAGTTCATCCCAGGAGAACTGCACCGCATCGAGAGCGTGATGGAGGATGGTGCCTACGAGTCAGAGACCCAGGAAAAGGGTGCTAAAGATGCTCAAAATGCAGTGGTCGACACCAGGCCACCTCAACCAAAAGCCACCATGCCCATGGGCTCTTTAAAGCAGCACGTCCCTTACAACTGGCTGTTCCTCACGGGCCAGTACGTGCGAGGAACCTACCCTGAATTCACCACAAGTGTTGAGCATGGCAGAGACGACTGGCAGGTGAACCACTACCGCAGATATAAGCGTGCAAAGGAACAACAACAACAACAGCAGCAGAAGGTCAAGTCCATCTCCAGTGCCTGAGCTTTCTGATGCCCAGTATGGAAGAGTCTAAAGCAGCAGATGTAAACAGCAGTGTCGAGGGGAAACAGAATTCCTCCATGGTTTATACAAATAAAAGTTTTACCTTGATGGATTGTTTGTTCTCCAGACTTTTTTTCAGTCTTTTCTGTCACCGCCTCCATTTTGAGTTTGTTCTACTGAATCTTTAAATATGAGTCTGTACCGACAGCCTTTTAAATTGCTGGTATGAATGTTCCATCTCTTGCTGTCATTTGTGGCCGTACTCGTTGGGAGGGTAAAGACTCTCGACGCCATCAACACTTGGATTACCTGTGCCCGCCTCTTGGCAGCACTATCAAGGCGTTCAGTTGTCATGGTTTCCATGGAGGTGTTAGCAAGTGTCCAAAACCATTTGGCTGCTAGGTGTCTTTGCTGGGTTCCTCTATGCCCTGGTGGCTAGCTCTCTTACTACAAATCCTCTGCAAAGATGGGTGTTTTTAATACCAAGGGGTTCACATTTGTGCAAATGGCATATTCCCAAATGTCAGCAATACGTGCGGTCATCTAGGAAACGTTTCATGCCAACAATTGTGAGTCACCGTTGACTGGTTTGCATATTGAGTCCTTTTTAGCCTTCTGACAGAACAATTGGCAGTGTCAAGTTTCTATATTGACTTAGTTTCCATATTTTCTTGCAGAAATGGGTTTGTTGCTGAAACAGTTTGGCTGTTATCTTTTAATTTCATTCATGTATGTGCTATCATGAGTCGACTATCGGCTGTCAAAATGCTTTGTTAAAGTCGGGAGTTTTTGTTTAAGACAATGGGATATTGATATAGAATTCCTTGATCTGTAGCGCTCGGGAACATTCACATTGTCTAGGTGGGTCACCTCTTCGGGGTTAAAGTAATGGCCCCTTCTGACCGGGAGTCGGTCATCATGGCAACCAATCTGCCAATCAATCTAGTCCAGTTCAAGCGTGAGTGGTCGGTTAAAGGTGACATGTTATACCACCAGGTGTGAGTGTGATTAGCCTATTCTGACATCACAAGTGGGCATGTCCACCTAGATGTGCGCTGGACAGATCAATCTACCAGCCTACCTGGTGGACTGTGGCAAACGTTGCTCATCGATCCGTCACACACATCTAGGTGGACACGCCCACTTGTGATGTCAGAAGAGGCAGATTTTCAGCACGGCTTGTGACGGCTAATCCCACTCACACCTGGTGTAATATGTCACCCTTAAGGAAAGGTGAAACCGGGGTTCCCTTCCCCTCCCGTCTCGTCTGTGTGCTGTGAACGGGCCCGACGTCAGGAGGAGCAGAGCTGTTTGCCGAGTGGGTGCTGCTGTGAATCCGGGCCGGTGTTTGAAGTCCACACTGGGGACGATGAAAAGCTCTTTGGATGTTGGACTGTGAGTAAAAAAAAAGAAAAAAAAAAAACACATCTCCTCAAATAAAGCGATTCCACTTGACCTAAGTGGTGTAGAGTACTACACTAACGTATGCCTTCTCATCTCCGGTGGTTTCCCTCGCCCCCGCTTGTGCTCAGTTGAAGCTGTAATGGAGGCCGTTCCGTCTGGCTCACGGCCGTGCCCTTCACATCACCCACTGTTCGGTGTGCCGCAGTTTGGTGGTGCCTCGTCCGAACTTTGTACAAGCGTACGACTCGGGTTGCCCGTAAAGCGCACCACTGAATGTGCGTCATATGAAGTATGACGCACATGTGATGTCTGCACTGTATTTCTGGTTTGGCTGTCTGGGTACGCAGACTACAAGACTAAAAAGGGCGGGAAGCACTGTCAAACGACAGAGAAATCCAAGGTCGTGGCTTTATCTATCTCTTTTCCATTCAAAATAAAAAATACCATCTATTTAAAAAGTACATGTCCTCACTTAACGGTAGATAGGTGGATAGATGAAGAGCAAACAGGATGTGGGTGGGAATGCATAAAGAATGACAGGAACGGAGAAGATAAGCAAGATTAAAAGGGAGAAAGAGAGAGAGAGAGAGAGAGAGAGAGACGAATGGAGAGGCAGCGAAACAAGTTAGTGAGGGAGAGGTGGGCATTGATGGATTGATAGACAGTACGCGAGAGAGGTGAAGTCAGGGGGACAATTCGTCATAGAACCAAAACATGCCAGGGGAAAGAAAATCGAAGGAGAGAAGAGAAACGGAAAGAAAGTGATTGCAGACGCCAGAAGGGATAGAGAGATTCAAAGGGCCGACAGCTGTGGCAGTTGGAATTCTGTTAAAAAAGGAATGACTTTCACTCTCTGTTCACCTGTTCATGAGGGGAGAGGAAGCTGAGAGAGGGGCGAACCGCGCTATCTCCGTGGAGGTCTGTCCAGATATTTGTTTCAAGCTTTTTGTTTGAGTTTTTAAAACGTACATACGGAACGGAGAGTTGTTTGAGAACCACTTGCTCGATTTAAATGTAGTAATTATAGTAAGTGAGTAATTATAATTTACAACAAGGTTAAAAAAAAACACAGAAAATTAATTGAGGAAAACTTTATTGAGTCATGTCGAAACAGACGTGACGGATCTGTGAATGAAGGCACTGAAAATGATGTGATGATACTGATTAGATCTACTTTATTTATCCCAGAGGGAGACACTGGGGGGGGGGGGGTCACCCACACACACCTCCTCACAGAGATGGCTGCACGACAACACATCCAAGAGGGCATCATCATTTCTCAGTGCACAGCTTATATACAAGATAAACACTGTGACCAGACATTTGACGTCACAGTTAAAGCAGTGAGACGCCGTTACAGACAACAGGGCTACCGGAGCCTGGAAGAATACAATTCACACATTGGCAATTTGAACAGCGGAAGGCACAAACCATTTCCTAAAAAGCTCTCTGTGGAGTGTCTGGGTATTATAAGCACCGACGACCGAAACACTAAGTAACACAAGTGTTAGGAGGCAGGCCAATTACGGATAAATGAATAGGCAATCAACCAAGGACTTCCACCAGAGCCACAGTTGGACTCCTCTCAGGGCAGAGAGAGTATAAATACACACGTGTCGTGAGTCTAGGCACAACCTCTAGCAATGTGTTAGTCTAGACCTTCCCGGCCACAGAACTCTTAATGTCCCACAGGATGACTACTAAGGTCACTCAAAACCCTCTTCTTCAAATAGTAGTCTTTCGGGAAAAAGTCCCGAAGAGCAAAAATCGTCATCATGAACCAATTACCTGGACATGTTGCTGGTTGGTGTCGTTATATTTTATTCATGGTGTTAACCATAGGGGAATCATTGTGACTGATCTGTGTCACGATAGAAGTGCAAGGCTGTTGATAATAATGATGAGGCTGAATGATAAGAGCTAAATATTAGTAAAACAAAAATAATTATATATTTCTGGTTTGGCTGTCTGGGTACGCAGACTACAAGACTAAAAAGGGCGGGAAGCACTGTCAAACGACAAAGAAATCCAAAAATCGTCATCACGAACCAATTACCTGGACATGTTGCTGGTTGGTGTCGTTATATTTTATTCATGCTGTAAACCATAGGGGAATCATTGTGACTCACTGCTGAGCGCAGTACCAAACACAAACAAACCAAACCGACAATTAGGATAAAGTTGATCGATAGCTATGCTACTATCAGTAACATTGATAGCATAGCTACTGATAGTAGCATAGCTACCGATCTATGCTACTATCAGTACTATAGCTACTGATCATCAGCGACTGATCAGCTATGCTACTATCAGTAGCATAGCTCAGATGCTAACTCTGGTAGTGGCTATGCTACTGCGCTATGTGTGTGCACCTATGGGCGCCGACTACCCTAGCTGAAACAACTCTGGTGCCGCCACTTTGGACTTGAGTCAAAAGTGGTCTAAAGTTTTAAAGTTTCCTGGCGCAGGCAGAGTCGCTGCCTGCCAGTCGAAGGCCTGGAACCTTGGTGGATCCTCCACCGCCACCACCACTGTAGTTTTTCCTTTCTAGCTCTGTCGGACGAGATTACTTCCTCTGGAGAAACTAGGCCACTAGCTTCCGGTCAAGAGACAAGCTGTGTGTGTGTGTGTGTGTGTGTGTGTGTGTGTGTGTGTGTGTGTGTGTGAGATGTGTCACGCACACACACCCACACCCACACCCACACACCCACACACACCCACACACACACACACACACACACACACACACACACACACACACACGCACTCGCACTCGCACTCGCACTCACACACACTGTCGCTTTACTGTTTGTGTCTGTTTTTCAAACCTTGTGGGAAAAAGGATTGTATTGGCGGGTTGTGTGGGTTGTGGTGTCGAGGTACTGGTGGTGGCTGCGGTGGTGTTGGTTGTGGTTTCGCATTGATTGATGTGTTTATATGCATTGGTTGATTGATGGAACGGCAGGCTGAAAGGAGAAGACGGCGAGACAGACTGTCAAGAGAGGCAAAGACAAAGTTGGAGCAGCAGAGACTTAAAGGCACGGAGACGGAGACGGAGACGGGCTTCAGAGTTAGAGAAAGGAGAGCCAACACGGGAGAAGACACAGCATGACACTTTCATGAATTTTCCTGAAAGGGAGACACACACACACACACACACACACACATTTTCTACCTCCCTCTTCTGTAAACAAATACAAATACACACACAGAAACACACACACACACACACACACACACCCGTGAGATGAAGCTCTCTGATGTTTTCCATGTCCTTGAAGATCATCTCCGTGTGAGGCAGCAGACCATGGATTCCCACCTCCTTGTATTCCCAGTGTGTACCGTATCACCTCCCCTATGGTGGAAAGGCCCTCGGAGCCGCCAGAGCCTGTTGTCTTGACAACACAGCATCAGCATCGCATTGATGAGAATGTTGTTGTGATGTCAAGAGATTGTTATTATTTTGTATGATCAGCATTTGATCAGTGGAGTCATAGAGCATTGACCTCTGAGTCAGGGCCGTACATGGTCGTCATCAACAACATCATTATCATCATCATCATCAAGTGTCACTTTAATCAGTGTGCTGTGCCCCTAGCCAATTGATCCCCAGACAGAGACTGTCTGTCTGTCTGTCTGTCTCTCACCCAAACTCTCCCTTTCTGCAATCAACCCAGCACACGTCTAATAGCCCCCCCTCCACCCTGACAACTATGTCTCCCTGACGTTAACGAGAGTGGAGTCGCGTGACGTTGTGACAGCTGGCTTCAGACCTTTGGGCCCCGGTGCCATACTCTAACCGGACGCCACACGCACACGCACACACACACGCACACATACACACACAAGTGCGTGCGCTCTCGATGTGACCACGGCGACACGAGGTAATGAGGCCCCTGAAGACCAGCTGACACGGCCCAGGGGACACCTAGGGCCCGGAGGGTCGGTGTGTAGGCGTAGCAGAGGCCGGTTCGACGGCTCGCGGGTCTCGAACCTGCCACCTCTCAAACTACGACACCGCCGGCATGGGAGTGGAACGCTCGGACCACTGAGCTAATAGCCCAGAGGCTTCTAACTCAGCGGCCAGAAGCGTTCTTAAGGCTAGGAGGGGTGTGAGGATTTACAACGTACTGCCGCCAGCTAGCCCAGGCTAGTTGGCATCCGTTACATAGGCTCCGTCCGTCCAGCGCCCTGGAGGGCTGGGTGTGCCGGGCAGGGAGAGGATGGGGGGTGGGGGGGCGTTCCAGCCACCGGCTCACTGCAGGGAGATGATCCGGTTCACTGTGGGTGCCAGAGAGGGACACACAGGCCGTGTGCATGGCAGTGACATGAAAGCCAGCTGTTCAATCCTTTCATCGTTGTGTTAATGTATTCATCTTTTATTAATCTGTCCATCAACCCCATTGAAAACAATCCAATCCGTGCATCCAGGTTTCCCCACCTTTTTTCTCCGCCGTCAATCGCGATCAGTCGGCCATCGAACCGCCGGCGTTTTGGGGCCGTTGCGTCGTGTCGAAAAAAATCCACCCGATAGTGACGTCACAGGTGGGCGTGTCCTGGGTGGACACGCCCACCTGTGATGTCACAGTCGGGTAAATGCTGGAATGGCTTGGGATTGCCAATCAACATCACACCTGGTGGAAGCCACCACACTCCACCTGGGCCGTCGAGGAGAAGGGATGTTGATGTTGGATTATCCTGGGAGGTGCAGACGGCTGACCCGGTCTCTGTGGAGGACAGGGTAGGACGGTTAACTCTTCTAATCACAGGGTGTGTCAGCGGCAACGGCAGAATGTATTGAACGTGTTCTTTAAGCCTCGTCTGCTCAGCTCCTCACGTCAGACAGCAGTTTGTCGCCGTGTAGAGTGTCACTGGAGTGTCTTGACACTCCCACCAGGACCTTGGCTGTCCCAGAATGATTCATTGTTTGTCATTTACAACACGGAAATAATCTTTCATTAGTTTCGTGAAGGGAAGCCATAATTAATACAGTTGGCGGGGTGAGAAAACTGCAATCTGTAATTGTTAATAAAGAACCGGGTATTAAACTGCTCCCGCTAGAGCGAGGAAAGAGTCAATAATTCTTGGAGGAAGGAGGCTTATTGGTTTCCCTCCCCTTTGAAGCAATAACTGTAAGAATATATAGCCGGGGGGGGGGGGGGGGGGGGGGGGGGTAAACGTTAGCAGCTAGCGAACAAAAGGGCCCAGACTCGGGGTGCATTCCCATTGTCCTCCTATAGCGAGTCAGCACTTGCTGGCGGCCTAAACCTCGAGATTTTCCTCCCTCGCCGCCATTCAACCCGCTGTCAGAGACACGTAGTTTAGCTAGAGAGCTAGCCCGAGGCTGCTTTGGACTGAGGATTCAGCAATGTGTCGGCTCGGTTTTTTTTTTTTAGACATTGGCTCGCAAAGAAAGCACTATTCTTGGGTTGACAATGAGTGTAGCAAATTTGCCTGCAAACGTGCATATATTACTACATGTTGGATCAGTGGATACTAATGCCAAGCAAGTAGAGCATCTGGAGATTGAGGAAGAGGAGGGGGAGAGTAACCGCTTTAATATGGCATCCCGGCGGGGCGCGTTCCAAATAGAATCACCGGGTTAGAGAACATGACGCTTGTGTTTGAAGCCGAGCGGTGCCTCCGGTTGTGTTGCGTGGAGCGCGGTACTTTGTGTTTGCGTCCGTGCCGTGTTAAGATAACTGTAACTTAACCCTACTTGTTCAGACTCTGAGACAAAGTGGCTGCGGCGGCTCTGAACCCAGAGGAAGATTCCGGAGGAAAGAGGAGAAGGAGGATAATTGATGCTAGGAAAGAGGAGCTTGGGTCTCAACTCTGGGCCGACAGAATAAACTGTTAATCTGATCCAATTCGAAACGCAACCGACATTCGAAAACCCCCCCTGACAGCAATACAGACATGAGGCGTTCACTTTTTAAAGCAATTATCCACCAATTAGAAAACAATTGGTGGCTTTTGTTTGTGGTTAATTGCTGTCGGCGTTTGGTGGGAGCCAAACAGTGTTTGTGTGTGTGTGCATGAGAGCATTGATTACAGATCAATGGAGAGCTGAGAGGACGTACAGAACGGAATGGAAAGGACTGGAAAGAATAGAGGGACTCGTGAGGTCCTTGTATTCTAAGCCTCAAGGCCCGACCAAGAGGCAGAGTTTGTCCAGTTCACATATTTGCCAACATTTTTTTCTTTGTTTGAAGAAGGTGAACATTGTATTGATAAAAACATATACACAGAGAGCTGGTCATTATCTCACCTTTTCAACATGGCAATGAGAATATGCGTACTTAGAAATATACATTTAAAAATTGTAAATATTTGGGGTCGGGTCCTAGGGCCAAAACTACCTCCACGGGCCGTCATGGACCCCCTTCACCCTGAGGTCCACCGCGGGGTCGCCCACCTCTCTGACACCGCTCACACTCCAGCGCTGGAGGTAAAAGGAAACACTAAAGACCAGGCGCTCACACACACGTACTGTACACACACACACACACACACACACACACA
>NW_028176889.1:0-15305 GCF_964030765.1 Micromesistius poutassou
TCCAGGCCACAAAGACCCCCAACTTAGTTTGGATTGTGACTGCTTATGAACACATTGTGGATTGGTTTCATTTTATTCCCTCAGTGCTTGGAGGTGAAGTCCATGACGCGCGCACACGCACACACGCAGCTGTTGACTGGATGGTGCGCTTCTACCATGTAGTGCGGTCCTTTATTTAGTTTCAGAGTTAAATCAACATTGGTAGATGTTCAATGGCCCCTGTGTGTCCTACAGCAGGGGGGGTCGACCTCACTGGGTGATGGGAAGAGGTTGAGCAGTGGGAGGAGTCGGGGCCGTCTCGTTAGCGTTCTCTCGTTACCACGGTGACGGGCCACACAGGGTTCAGCCATCCTCTTCCTCCTTTTGACCCCAGACAGACTTTTTCCCTCCTTCTGGGAAACGCCTTTTCACCTCCTTCTGGGAAACACCTTCTGGTTTACCTCCTCCTCCCTCCTCTCTCCTCTCTCCTCCTCCTCTCTCCTCCTGCTCCTCCTGCTCATCCTCCCTCTCCCGGTCTCCCCTCCTCAGCCTCCTGCGACCCCCAGCGCCGGCGCTCCATCCAGGACCTGCCCGGGATCATGTCTGACACCAGCCAGGTGAGTCCAGGACCCCCCCAGGACCCCCCAGGCGATGTGTGGAATGTAAACCTCAAATGCAAGAAACGGATTGGAGGATGGAACAGAGAGCAGAAGGAGGGTGTCCTCAGTACATACAATAGGATTCTTTGAGAGGATACTGGTTCTGACCCCCAGACGTTTCATCAGGGGGCGGCATGTGCCTCAGGATCAGGGTTCAGGCGTCTCGCTCAGGGACACCTCGACACTTCAGCTAGGAGGAGCCGGGGATCGAACCAGCAACCTTGCGGTTACCAGCCAACCCGCTCTACCTCCTGGAGCTAATGGCGCTCCAGTGGCGGTGACCGGAAGGTTACCAGTGCGATCCCCGGCTCCTAGCTGAGTGTGGAGGTGTCCCGTAGCGAGACGCCCTCACCCTGACTGCTCTTGACGAGCTGGCTGTGGCCCCTGCGTGGTCGACTCCGCCGTCGCTGTGTGAAGGTGTGCATGAACGGGTGAATGTGAGGCAGTATTGTAAAGCGCTTTGAGTTGCCACTGGTTAGAAAAGCCCTCTATAAATGCAGCCCGTTCACCATTTTATCAGCTAATCCTCATTTCAGGGCTCAAGACCCAAAGTCTCCCAGCATCACAGGCAAGTCTGTGTGTGTGTGTTTCTTGTTCTGTTGACTGAACGTCAATCCGCCCAGAGGACAATACTTTATGAGGTTTAGTTGAGCGTCGGGTACGCTGACGGTAAGCATTGGAGTCCCTTTTTATTCCACACCCAGCCTCCATAAGCCCTTTCTCCTGCGGTGTGTCTCCTACTCTCCTCCGTCAGCATCTCTCCTCGTCCTCCCCTCTCCATCAGCACCCCTCCTCCTCCTCCTCCTCCTCCTCTGCTCGTCTTTGTCTCCCCACTTCTCCCCCATCAGCATATCTCCTCCTCTCCTCCCTCTTTGCCCGTCTTTGTTGAATCCATCAGCCTCCTTCTCCTGTCCTGATTGAAGCGCCCTCTTCTTCTCCTCCATCAGCAGCTCTCTCCTCTCCTCCCCCTCCTATCTGCACCTCCTCCCCCTCTCCCCCTCTGAAGCGTCCCTATCTGACAACTGCTCACCGCCTGCCTCCTCTCTCCTCTCTCTCCTCTCCCTCCTCCCTCTCCTCCTCTCTCCCTCCTCTCTCCTCTCCCTCCTCCTCTCTCCTCCGCTCCCCTCTCCTCTCCTCTGTCTCCCCCTCTCCCCCTCTGAAGCATATGACAGCTGCTCACTGCCTGCCTTCTCCTCTCCCTCCTCCTCTCCTCCCTCTCCTCTCTCCTCTCCCTCCTCCTCTCCTCTCTCTCCTCCCTCTCCCTCCTCCACTCCCCTCACCTCTCCTCTCTGTCCCCCTCTGCCCTCACCTCTCCTCCCTCTCCCCCTCTGAAGTGTCTCTCTGACAGCTGCTCACTGCCTGGCTCCTCTCTGCCATCCTTTGACAAGTGGAGCAGCTTCCTGTGGGAGGGAGGAGAGTGACTATAGGAGGAGGTGTTTGATATTCCAACCCAGAGAAGATGAAGACGCCGTGCCCCCCTTCCCCACCACCTCAAACACGCGCAAACAGCTTTGAACGGAGAGCACCCCCCTTGGCGGTCTCTGTCTCTCTCTCTTTCTTTTTTTTTTTGCTTCCCCCCAACATTTGTCTCTTTATTTGTTTTCTGATGAGGAGCCTCACCTCTGCAAAGTCGGGGGTTCACCGTGAGTTCAGGGGCAACTTGGCTCTGCGGTGTTGGGGTGTTTTGGCCTGGATCTCCTGGCTGGCCTTACGAGATGCGAGATGTATTACATAGTTCAGTGGATTACAACAAGTGTTGCCACTTGGGCCAGAATAGACCAGGATGACGTTCAGATAGTAGATCATGTAGTTCAGTGGATTACATCAAGTGTTGCCAGATTGGGCCAGATTTCCCACCCAATCAGGCAACCCCACATATTTTAAGTTGTTTTTTTATTTTGACATTAATCTCCTGTAAATGTCTGACACTGAAATCCCCCCCACTATTAACTATGAAACCCAACCTCTGTTTCGTCAAACGGGCGCCTGTGATTGGCGGAGCAGGGTGATTGACGGGGGCTTGTGTCCACTCACAGGGCAGCAGGAACAGCAGCAGGTCGTCCAGCCCCAGCGTGAGGATGATGCCGTCGGACCGGCCGGGCAGCAGGGGGTACTACTCCCCCGACGACCCAGGTACGGCCGGCTGGGCTCTGATTGGTCCAGAAGCGTCTCACTGTCGTCCTAGTCCCGCCTCCGAGGCTCCCGGTTCCCTCGGTCAAATGTCTATGGGGAATAACATGGGGTTTATGAATGATCGTACATAACAAACTCTGTAGGTGGCGGAGAAGTAAAAGCTGGCTTTTTGGATTGTCAGTGCCGTTAAAGTAGTAAACGATTATAAATGCTATTTTAATGGCACCCACAATCCAAAAAGCCAGTCGAAACTAGATGGAAAAAGTGTGTAGTTCAAAACGTGACTCAGCTTTTACTTCTCCGCCATCTACACAGTTTGTTATGTATGATCATTCAACCATGTTATTTCCCCATAGACATTGTTTTTACGCTAATGAATGATAACTAACCATTCCAAAGACACAGTGGAACACATTCAAATAGAGAGATGCCGTTTGTTTCATCAGGTTTTTATCTAAAGTCAGGTTCCCTTTTTAAGGAGCAAGAATTGATAAAATGGTTTGAACAGTTGAACAGAATTCTTGTATCACATGTTATATTTTATACATATTATACTTATTATTATTATTATTATTATATCTGAATGTTTATGCTGTACATGGTCGTCATGACGACGGACTGAGAACCTCTATCCGTCTCCTCAGACTCCAACGGTTCGGACAACTCCATCCCGATGGCGTACCTGACCCTGGACTACCAGCTGCAGGTGAGCCAATCAGCGTCTAGCCAACGCAACGCCCGCTTCTGATTGGCCCATATTGGTGCCACGAGACAACCCTTTTTAAAGTTGACACGGTGACATAACTCTGCAGCAGGGCGTCCAATCAGAGCAGCGCTTGCGATGGACCCAGCTGTTGATCCCTCTGCGGCCTGGTGTTGATGCAGGGCTTAATTGGCTGATTGGATAATTGGTTATTGTTTGTGGTGAAGCTGATTGCTGAGCAGGTGACAGCTGGTGCCCCAGCGACCGGGAGGAGAGACCCAGTCCATCTGCAACGTGACAAACGCCTCTTAATTTAGGCTGGCTTCACACGACAACGATCTGAACACAAGCCGCAAAAGTGGCGTTGTGTTCCCACTTTTCACTCCGCGTTTAGACGAGCGTCTTTGGGTGGAAATCTGCATGCATACGGTGACGCGAAAGTGTGTGAAATCCGACATGTTTGTTGTGGTTTGCCTGTACTGCACGTGGACGTGACGTAAACGCGTACGGGACGAGAGCCGGCGTGAGCAGCTCAGAGCACCACCTTTTGCGTTGTTAACCCTTTAGACGGAAACGCAACGGTGGAGCGTTTTTAAGATTTCCACTCTGGAGGGTGGGTTCATTTTTTTTTTTTGCGTTTTTAAGCCCCGAAAACGCTGTCGCCGTCCAAACGAAAGGCACATCTGATCAAATATTTAGTGGGTTTCACCCGGGAGCGTTGTCGTGTAAGGCCAGCCTTAGTTTAGTGTTCCAACCTTGAAGCTTTAGGCCTTTCACCATTTCTTCTTCATTAACTTTGTGGGGTCTGAGGGGGTTGGGGCCGGCTGGCCTCAGCCCTGATCGGGCGGATCAACGCAGACTGAATAAGGATGCTATCTGAGGGGGGGGCCGGCGTGGTCTGAGGGGGCCGTACCTCTGTCGCCCACTGTCGATATACCAGCGCTACCAATCTGGTCATATCTTTTTATTGTTCGGTTTGATCCTGCGACTGTAGGTCTGCATGTCTGTAGGTCTGTCTTTCTTTGGGTGTGTGTGTGTGTGTGTGTGTGTGTTGGGGTCTATGATGTAATGCCGTGTCCCCCCCAGCCCCTGGCCCCCTGTCCTAACTCCAAGGAGTCCATGGCCGTGTTCGAGCAGCACTGTAAGATGGCCCAGGAGTACCTGAAGGTGCAGACGGAGATCGCCCTGCTCATCCAGAGGAAGTAAGGACGGGGGGGGGGGGGGGGGGCGGGGTCTGCTTTAAGTAACGCCCGGCATCCTCCCACATTCTCAGCGCTGCGCTCTTGTCAGCCGTCGTTTCCTGGGGAGCCTCACGGCGGAGTCATGGCCTCGCAGCCCATCTGGTGTTTGACGGCGTGCTAAATGGTTCACGTGATGTCATGTGATGTCATATCGTTGGTTCACGGCCCTCACTGTGATGTCATATCGTTGGTTAAGGCCCTCACTGTGATGTCATATCGTTGGTTAAGGCCCTCACTGTGATGTCATATCGTTGGTTAAGGCCCTCACTGTGATGTCATATCGTTGGTTCATGCCCTCACTGTGATGTCATATCGTTGGTTAAGGCCCTCACTGTGATGTCATATCGTTGGTTAAGGCCCTCACTGTGATGTCATATCGTTGGTTCATGCCCTCACTGTGATGTCATATCCTGTGTGTGCGTGCGGTGGTCCAGGAAGGAGCTGATCGCCGAGCTGGACCAGGACGAGAAGGACCAGCAGACCACGTCGCGGCTGGTCCAGGAGCACAAGAAGCTGCTGGAGGAGAACCAGAGCCTGGCCACCTACTACCACAAGTGCAAGAAGCAGCTGGACCTCATCCGCGTGCAGCAGCAGAAGAGACAGGGCACCTCCTGATCCCGCCCCCACGGCCACGCCCCGCCCCCCCCAGTGACCACGCCCCCCCCCCCCCCCCCTCCGCACGCTCCCAGTGGAACACATCATCCTAACCAGTGCTAGTTACCAGTAACTAGTAGTAGTTAACCTGTTGGGTTGACCGCGGGTCCGCCCCCCCCCTGCACTTCCTTTATGCCCCCCCCCCCCCCCCCCCCCCCGGGCAGGATGTGGACGCATGCCGCCGCTGAGACGTGATTGGACGCCGGGGACCGAGTAGTGGAGCCAATTAGTGTCTGTTTTAATTATTTTATTTACAAGGGTTATTTTTAATGATCAAATGAATCTACCCCATCGCAGCTGAACCTACTACCTGACCCCCACCCCACCCCCCATTCTGTCAGTACTCCTGGAGCGGGAGAGAGGGAGGATAAAGGGTGAGGGAAAAGGGAGAGACTGTTCCCCTCCTCACCCCCCCTGGGGGAGGCTCTGGGTACTCTCCATCACTACAGCCCCTCCCCCCAGGACCCCCACAGACGGACCACCGAGAGGTTTTCATTTTGTTGATGTTGTGGTTGAATATAAAGGGGCGGGGCTCTGGGTTCACTGGGTTAACCAATCGGAGGTGGCGGTTGTTCACGGGTGTCTTTATGGTCAGCCAATGAGAAGCGGCTGTGTCCACTGATGTGCACTGGGTAACCAATGAGGGTGGGTTATTTACACGGGTGTCTTTAGGATCAACCAATAAGTGTGGGTTATAATCACGGGGGGTCTTCGGCCTGTCCGGGGCGGGGGTATTGCCCCGGGTGCCTGAGGGGGTGGGGTCGGGTCTGCACCGGTCCCGCCTCCTGGTTCTCTGCTGGCCAATCAGCATGTGCTTCCTGTTTGGGGTGCGGGGGGGGGGGTGGGGGTCCATCATGTTGGGAGCGTCAAAGAGCCTGCGCTGACCTGTACTGTCACTCCCCGAGCCGGGTCCTGGGGCCGCTGGTTATTCGATGGTTCTGGTTTTATTGGGGTATCTACTAGTTTTCTGCACATTGTGACGCGGCGGTTCTGACTGAAGGATTGTATCACAGAACTGCCTTGGAGGTCCAGAGAGGTCGACCGGGCCCTGGACTAGACCTTTACACCCAACCCCATCGCCGGGGAGGAGAGTGGATGCAATGGATGTTTACTCCAACCGGTTTTAAAAGGTCCTGACCTTTTTTAGAAGATGAAATGTTTGAGCGATGGAAGAAGTGGAACGGTGTCTATTGTGACTTCAGACTATTCGTCTTGTCTTCTGCTCTCTCGCTCGCCCCCTGTGGCGACGCGGGGAGCAGAGGTGTACTTTATGTACTTTATGCTTTAGAGAATGTTTCCCCCGGTCCGAGGGGAGATGGTGAGACACTAAGGAGTCTGAATGTACGCCTGCTTTGGTTTTAGTTCACATGTTGCCTTAGAACCTGCTTTTAAAGTGCTTGACTTATCTTTATGCGCTATAGTTAAGGAAGGAGGCAGAGCAGACTTTAAAGTGCAGGATTTACCCAACACTTTGTCCCGAGTGACGGCTGAGAAGGAAATTACGATATATATATATATATATATATGTATATATATATACGTATATGTATATTAATCTTGAGTTTGAAAACGTCTGCCAGTAGATTTTTACATTCAGAAGCTCGATGAAGATGTACTCTTAAAAAAGGCCAATTGGATGTGATGTTATATATTTTTTTGATAATGTCGATCTCATGTTTTCTGTGTTCCTTCAGTCATTTTGCACAGGCCCAGTGATCAAACTCCACGTTGGTTTTTCTTGTTTTTAGTAGCGCCCTTGCTCTGAAAGAAAGCGCCAGACTTAACGAGTCTCGCTTTTTTTCTAATATTTTATTTTTATGGAACACTTTTAATTTGGAGGAGGTGTTTGGATCCTTCTTCTGGTTTCTCCTGTCCGCAACAGAGGTGTATGTAGTTCGTCAGCAGGATGGTCCTGGCATTAGGGAAATAAAAACGGAAGGTGGAACCGCACACGAGTGGACCTCTGCATCATTTTCCGTTCTTCAACTACCCTGGAAATCCAGCATTCTCGTGAGAGCGCAATCTGAATTTGCTCAGCGAGTCACTCTGGGAACGAGCGATATATAATCCCTCCCCGATGCCCCCTCTCCCAGCACATTAACCAATCACATCGGTGTATCTGACATAGGCGGGGCCAAAAGCGTTGCTGTTTTACCGATCGGATGCGGCGAGAGTCGTATCTATTGGTTAGCGCCGCTGGTCTGGATACGTCACCCCTTGTATTCTTCCGATTGGTCCTGGTGTTATCCAATTGCGTGCAGTGATATTTTCAAATGCATGCTTGGGGCCGCCCCTCGAGTTGGGCCATGTTCATGACTCGTTGCCAGACCCTGCAGCTCTCTAGATGTGGGTCTGGATTTCCAGGCTAGTCTTCAACACTATTCTCAATAAAAAGAAGAATGTCAATCAATCACCCGTGGTCGTGTCTCCGTTGACTCCGTTACGAATTGTGACCGTCTGCCCCGACCCGCCGACCTATACTGACATCACAGGGGCACCATGGGTAGTTGTGATGTCATCAAGGGCTCAACTTGTGATGGGCTACCGACCTCACAGCTAGGGGGCCAAATAGGGGCCCTTCAAGCATAAACAAAAGGCAGTTTGGGTGTGTCGGGTGGTTATACCTCATGTTTTGAACTCAGTTTTACGCATTTATCTTATCCAAGTTAAGTATATAAGTTACACGGAGGTGAGGCTGAGAACCATCCAAACAAACTTAAGTACTGCAAGATCAAGTTTCTTGATAACATTTTATTTTGATAAGGAATCATTGTTTTATTGATGTGCGATTGAAAACTTACGTCCACATATCCACCAGTATTGTTACGGTCTCCCAAGGAAGAAGGACCCAGACCCTTTGTCTAAATCAAAACACAAAGGTTGTACAGGGAAAAGGTATTTTGTTTTCAAGTATTATGCGAACTAAACCTCCATATAATTGCATATGCCTTGCGCTCATTAGACTTGAAAGTAGACCATACAGACGGCGTGTCGCAGTGTCCTCCGGCGGCCAGCAGGTGGCGGAACAGATCCAGCTGTCAGTCAGAGCGACGCTGTCTGCGGACTCAAAGTGTGTGTGTGTGTGTGTGTGTGTGTGTGTGTGTGTGTGTGTGTGTGTGTGTGTGTGTGTGTGTGTGTGTGTGTGTGTGTGTGTGTGTGTGTGTGTGTGTGTGTGTGTGTGTGTGTGTGTGTGTGTGTGTGTGTGTGTGTGTGTGTGTGTGTGTGTGTGTGTGTGTGTCCGCCCGTGCGCCCCCGCCCCGCCGGCGTGGACCCAACCCGATCCCCCCCCTGCGTCATGCTGACCTACTTTATTGATCGTGTGAAGGATCCTCTGGACTTGAGCCGTAGTGAATTTCATCTGGTCCAGAAATAGACACAGCGGCGTAACACGAGTCCCCCGTCCACACACACACACACACACACACTGCCTCCTCCGGGCCCCTGGGGGCCGTCCGTAGTGGAGGCTCAGCGCACTGCCTCTAGACCAGAGGGCCTCGCTGTGTTGTTGCTGCTGCTCCTCATCAGACGCGTGAAGTTAGAGCCTCTGAACGAACGTGTCATTGTGAGGAATGACGCCATTTCCTTTGTGTGTGTGTGTGAGAAGGAAGAGGTTTGCTGTTGTTGACTTTGTTCTGCGGACTAGAGGCCAGCGGCGTGGAAGAGGAGGAAGGAAGGAAGGGTGTCATCTTGGCCGTGTGTGTGTGTGTGTGTGTGTGTGTGTGTGTGTGTGTGTGTGTGTGTGTGTGTGTGTGTGTGTGTGTGTGTGTGTGTGTGTGTGTGTGTGTGTGTGTGTGTGTGTGTGTGTGTGTGTGTGTGTGTGTGTTTTGCAGGTCAGAGCAGCTCACACACCGGCAGTACAAAGGGGAAGCCAATCTGGCAACCCCGTCCTCAGAGCAGACATTCTGACACTCTGTTTATTGTTGTTGTTTGTTTCCTCCGACCCTAACCCTTTTTTTATTTAACGGTTTGTTTAAAATCCAGCGGGGTCGAGAGATCCGCGTTCACTTGCGCGCCGCGCCGTGGCGTCCGCCGCGTGACGTCAGCGGCGGGCGGCAGTCGACGCGGCGCTTTGAAGTGCGCGCGCGGGAGATTGTATCCATGGTAACAGGGTGACATAAATAGGCCTCCGCGTCGTCGTCGGCGGAGGCGGCGGAGGGCTGCTGGCGCGGCTGTTTTCTGTAGTGAGTGATAATGGACAGAATTTGGGTCATGATATCTTCCACGGCGGGCTGTAATCTTGCGTGCGTGCGTGTGTGTGTGTGTGTGTGTGTGTGTGTGTGTGTGTGTGTGTGTGTGTGTGTGTGTGTGTGTGTGTGTGTGTGTGTGTGTGTGTGTGTGTGTGTGTGTGTGTGTGTGTGTGTGTGGGGGGGGGGGGGTGTGTAAGTGTTTCATTCACGTCCTCCGACACAGAGCCTCCGACCGTTTGTTGTACTCCCAGTCGGTTGTTTTCTTCGTTAATTGCGCTGTAGACTTATTATCTCAGCTCCAGTCGTCACACGGGGGGGGGGGAAAGAGAGAGGAGTCACTCCGGGGGGGGAGGAGTCACACCGGGGGGGGAGGAGTCACTCCGGGGGGGAGGAGTCACTCGGCTCATGAATTATTGGCGGTTGCTTTTCTGTTTGCGATGCTAACCGCGTTGCTCTCCGTTCACGACGAGTGGGCGGGTCTCCGGAGACGTCAGCGACGTCTGCTCCTGTTTTGGAGGGAAACCGTCTCGACGCGCTTTTTAACGGCTTCTCCGGGGCGTTGAACGAACTGTTTATTAGGGGTGCGTGATAATTATCGGGCCAATAACAGAACTTATTTCGTCGTTCCGATAAGTCCGATATCATGAAGAATAGCCCCGATAACGTCACGCCTATTTAATTTCAGCGCCCCGCTCCCACTAACGCTAAATGAAAGGTCTTATCGTAACCCTAAAAGTACACGTCATACAATCAATTACAATACATGAGTTCACAGCTGCACGTGTATATAGAAAATGTTTATTTATTATTTATATTATTATGAAAATTATTATGTTACACCTTTCCTGCTGTCGGCTCCCAGACCGTAGTCGAGGAGCACAGCGTTGATGTTCTCTCGGGGGTAACACCCTTCACTTTGACCGGCAGTGGGTCTGCTTATAGGTTTGAATATGGTCGGAATGAAGCGGCCGCCGATGATTGAAAGGCTGTGTACTTTATTCTTAGTTTCACTAACTTTACACGTTTGCACAGACACAACCGGACTCGTTCGTTACTTCACTAAACTGACACACGCTACCGCTCGCTCTCCTCGCTCGTCCACTCACACACACCCACACACACACACAGACACTGCCATTCTCGCGCACACACATGCGCTAACTCTCGTAACACTTATTGTTGACAACAGTTAGCTGAACATTACAGGGTCCCGGCCTTCCACTCCCTGTTTTCTCAGTTAAACACAGAAATCAACTACATTTGTCCCAGTGTTTGTTAGATGTGAAATGAAGTATATAAAAGAAGAATATATGATGCATCGCTGCAGCAACATTTAAGATGATCGCGATGAGTTCCGCCTATTCTGCCTCAGTTTCTGCGGTCAGACCAAAACACACCTGAGTGACAGGGGCCGTCGTAGACCCTACGTCATATCCCGCCCCTTGCAAGCCCGCCCCCCTAAACCCCCCGTTGATTCTACTGATGTCTGAGCCACAACGTCATGATCTTAGGTCATGATCATATATATGTGTGTGTGGTATCGGTATCGGTATCAGCCTTTAGGAGCTGAAAGTTATCGGTTTAAAAAAAAAAGTTATCGTTGCACCCCTAGTTTTTATATGTCGCTCTGGGAGGCTTGTCTGAGCAGAGAGGTGAAAACCGTTGACGGAGGCCAGCGTGGCGCTAACCTGCCGTCGAGGTGCTAACAAACGTGTAATAAAATAACGTGCGTCTTCACAGACCCGGGTCGGGTCCCGGAACACTTCTTGCCGTCTGTTTTACCGTCTGTCACCGTTCAAATCTGAAATGACAAAATGCTGCAAATGAAAGCCTGTGAAAGAGGATTTCTGTTAAACAAGTTTGATTTGATGTTTCATGACCGGAGCGCCAACCTCGTTTTAAACATCGGAAAAATACTAAATGAGCTTTCTTCAAAAAGGTCATTTCCCGATTCATGCAACTGTACGTCGTCCAAAGTATCGCTGTACGTAGATACAGATCTGTGTGTGTGTGTGTGTGTGTGTGTGTGTGTGCGTGTGCGTGCTGCAGAAGGCTGTCATTAAGGCGTCATGTGACTGACCGAGTGCGGTGGGCGGGAGTTAATTGCCGGAGTACGGCTGTGGTGATGACTGGAGAGGAGCGGATGTTCAGCAGACTGGAACACACACACACACACACACACACACACACACACACACACACACACACACACACACACACACACACACACACACACACACACACACACACACACACACACACACACACACACACACACACACACACACACACACACGCACACACACAGAGTGAGGCAGAGCGAGAGAGAGAGAAAGCCCAGAAGTGATGAGTCATCCCCTACACAGTGCACACAGAACCGCACACACACACACACACACACAACCGCACACGCACAACCGCACAAGCACACACATACACACCATTCACTTTGTTTACCACACGCCAGCACGGAGCTAGTGAGGTGAAGGCCATGAGGCCCGTGTGTTTCTACCTGTGTGTGTGTGTGTGTGTATGTGTGTGTTTCTACCTGTGTGTGTGTGTGTGTGTGTGTATGTGTGTGTTTCTACCTGTGTATGTGTGTGTTTCTACCTGTGTGTATGTGTGTGTTTCTACCTGTGTGTGTGTGTGTGTGTGTGTGTGTGTGTGTGTATGTGTGTGTTTCTGCCTGTGTGTGTGTGTGTGTTTCTACCTGTATGTATGTGTGTGTGGTTTGCAGGGGGGGGGCGGGGGGGGGGGGTTGTCTCTTAAAGGATCTCACCTGTTTGGAGGGTTTAGTCTCTTTAGCACAAGCAGCTTAGCGGCGCGACGGCCCACTCGGTAAACAGGAAGTGAGCTAGCGTCTGTTTAGCGTTAGCGTTAGCGCTGACTGAGCATGTGAAGAATGTGTGCGGTATGTTGTGAATGGTGTGTGACTAAAGATAGGGGAACTGTGTTTATTTTGTGTGTGCAGGCAGGTGTGTACACCTGGAGTGTGTGTCTGTGCATTTCTATGTGGTTGTGGACTGTGTGTGTGTGTGTGTGTGTGTGTGTGTGTGTGTGTGTACGTGGTGTTTAGAGTTCATTATGTGTGTGTGTTTTAGCAGAGATCCGAACATGTGTTAGGTTGTTATTTGGTGTGTGTGTATTTATTTTGAGTGTTTGTTCATGAATGCAAACCTATATGCATGAGTGTCGTTGTTGCTGTGGGGCGGGGCTACAGGCTGTAGGGCGGGGCTACAGGGCTGTAGGGCGGGGCTACAGGGCTGTAGGGCGGGGCCACAGGGCTGTAGGGCGGGGCCACAGGGCTGTAGGGCGGGGCCACAGGGGGGACTGTAGGGCGGGGCCACAGGGCTGTAGGGCGGGGCACAGGGCTGTAGGGCGGGGCCACAGGGGGGACTGTAGGGCGGGGCCACAGGGCTGTAGGGCGAGGCTACAGGGCTGTAGGGCGAGGCCACAGGGCTGTAGGGCGGGGCTACAGGGCTGTAGGGCGGGGCTACAGGGGGGACTGTAGGGCGGGGCCACAGGGCTGTAGGGCGGGGCCACAGGGCTGTAGGGCGGAGCTACAGGGCTGTAGGGCGGGGCTACAGGGGGGACTGTAGGGCGGGGCCACAGGGCTGTAGGGCGAGGCTACCAGGGCCTGTAGGGCGAGGCCACAGGGCTGTAGGGCGGGGCTACAGGGGGGACTGTAGGGCGGGGCCACAGGGCTGTAGGGCGGGGCCACAGGGCTGTAGGGCGGGGGCCACAGGGCTGTAGGGCGGGGCCACAGGGCTGTAGGGCGGGGCTACAGGGCTGTAGGGCGAGGCTACAGGGATGTAGGGCGAGGGCCACAGGGCTGTAGGGCGGGGCTACAGGGCTGTAGGGCGAGGCTACAGGGCTGTAGGGCGGGGCCACAGGGGGGACTGTAGGGCGGGGCTACAGGGCTGTAGGGCGGGGCCACAGGGCTGTAGGGCGGGGCTACAGGGCTGTAGGGCGAGGCTGTGGTAAAAGGTGTATCAGAGGCCGTAGCTACGGCCGCGCTGAACCCAGCACAGCAGAGCAGTCTCCCAGACCCCGCCCCAGGCCGCCCCCCCCCCCCCCCCCCCCCCCCCCCCCCCCCCCACGGCCTCCGGCTCCCGCCCCACACTCACAGACTGCTGGGCCATGAAGTCAGGCTTGCGGTTTGACCCTCTCTCTCTCTCTCTCTCTCTCTCTCTCTCTCTCTCTCTCTCACTCTCTCTCTCTCTCTCTCTCTCTCTCTCTCTCTACTCTCTCTCTCTCTCTCTCTCTCTCTCTCTCTCTCTCTCTCTCTACTTTCGAGGCTCTTTCGGGATGAGTCATGGTTCTCTGAGTGAGAGGTCGTGACCCCGGTTCCTAGAGGCTCCTCACCGTATCCTCGCTGCCATCGCTAGAAAAACCACAGAATACTGGAGATGACACCAGACGGGTCTATTTCTAAATAATGTGTGCGTTTGTGTGTTTGTGTGTGCATGGATTAGTTCACACTTATGCAAGCATAATTCTTAGTATGTGTGTGTGTGTGTGTGCGTGTGTACATACTCCACATGATCTGTGTGTGTGTGTACATACATACTCCATGATTGGCGGTTCAAACTAGGATGTAAGGAGTCCTAATCACGAGTGTTGTTTGCTGAGGGGCCGGGTCATTCCTGGTGGTCATCAGCTCGGTGGAGGTGTGAGGATCCAGAGTGACTCTGGTTCTGCTCCGTCTGGTTGGGCGAATCTGGTTTGGAATCTTTGGTTTCGTCCAGTGAGGTTCCTGTACCGTTTGGATCGTAGCGTTTGGTTTCGTTTCCATCTGAGTGGCTCATATGGTTTGGTTCCTTCTGATTGGCTCATATGGTTTGGTTCCTTCTGATTGGCTCATATGGTTTGGTTCCTTCTGATTGGCTCATATGGTTTGGTTCCTTCTGATTGGCTCATATGGTTTGGTTCCTTCTGATTGGCTCATATGGTTGGTTCCTTCTGATTGGCTCATATGGTTTGGTTCCTTCTGATTGGCTCATATGGTTTGGTTCCTTCTGATTGGCTCATATGGTTTGGTTCCCTTCTGATTGGCTCATATGGTTTGGTTCCTTCTGATTGGCTCATATGGTTTGGTTCCTTCTGATTGGCTCATATGGTTTGGTTCCAACACCAAGTGGGACAACTGGGGACATTTCAGGTCAGTTCCAAGAAGCCAATCAGCTGCCTCAGAGTCCTCTTGGCTCCGCCTATGAGGTCCAAGTCACACTAATCACACCTAAACACACACACACACACACACACACACACACACACACACACACACACACACACACACACACACACACACACACACACTACAGAAAAGACATGTTGCTCTCAAACGTGGAAATATTATGACTTGAATTCCTCCACTAATCTACTGTCTGTTACACACACACACACACACACACACACACACCACACACACACACACACACACACACACACACACACACACACACACACACATAATTAGAGACACACACACTCACAAGACTTGCGCTCACTTCTGTTAACCTTTGAGTGATATCTGCGTTGATCTTAATCTTAATATGACAACCTAAAGACCTTCACTAATCTACTGAATGCACTCATGATCTTCTGGAAGCTTCCATCATGCTGATCATTATTCAATTCAGCGATACCAAATAAATGTTTATTTATACATTCTGTACATTTAATGCCCGAATGAGGCAGAAAAGCAAAGGAATTATTTATTTTTTTCCCTATGGAGTTTTTTTAACTT
>NW_028176888.1:5000-8000 GCF_964030765.1 Micromesistius poutassou
GTGTGTCCGGTGTGTGTGTGTGTGTGTGTGTGTGTGTGTGTGTGTGTGTGTGTGTCAGTGTCCGGTGTGTGTGTGTGTGTGTGTGTGTGTGTGTGTGTGTGTCCGGTGTGTGTGTGTGTGTGTGTGTGTGTGTATGTGCATGTGCGCGCGTGCGTGTGTGTGTGTGCGTGCGCATGTGCGTGTGTTGATGCAAATATAAAAATAGAGCAGGAGACGGTGAACGCTGGCAGAGTAGGGAAATGAAGGGAGGGGGCGAGAGAGAGCGAGAGAGCGAGAGAGAGAGTACAGCGAGGGAGGGAGGGAGGGAGGGAGGGGGAGGACAGAGAGTGCAGGAGCGTGCACAGGGAGTAGAGTAGATTAGAAATGGAGTGATGAAGATAGAGAGAAAGCAATGCAGGAGATCGAGACAGCAGTAAGATTAAGGATTATAAAGAGGCTGCATGACTGCAAGGCAGGCTGGGGCCCGAGGGGCTTAGAGGTGCAGGTGAGAGACGGGGGGACGGGGGGACGGGGGGGGGGTTGGGGTGGAACGGACAGAGTGAACTCCCAGAGACAGAGGGGGGGGTCAGAGGGCGGTCATGATCGCAGGGTATTAAGAGAATACCGGTCGCTACACGGAGTTCAGCACAGGACAGAGAGGGGAGGACATGGCATGCATATCCATGCCTGATACCAGGCAGTGGGCCGTCGTGACACGCCGCCCCCCCGCCCCCCGCCCCCTCCTCCAACCCTACCGCTCGTACAATTAACGCCAGTGTCTGCGGTCACTGGAGCGGGAGGAACCTATCCCCGGGCCACTCGGTGCGCAAATGAGGGCTGATCTGATTGTGTTCTTATCGCGGTGTTTATAAGAGGAGGACGCTGAAAGCTTTCCTTTTCATTGTCCATCTGGGCCCGGGTTTAGATAAAGCCAGGCACAGCCTGAGAAACATAGCCCGCATCAGATTGACGGTTTTAGATGAGCTAATTTTAGACCCCCCACCCCCCCCCACCCCCCCACCCCCACCCCATCCACGAACCACGCACTGGGAGACCATGATGTGATGCAGAAGGTCATTAAGTCAATAAGTGGTCTGAGGAATTCTATGAATATGGAACTTGCCGAAAATGCCTTTTCGATTTAGTAGGTAGCAGTAGTTGGGTAACCTTTGCAGGTTTGTGTGTGTGTGTGTGGGCTGTGTGTGTGTGTATGTGTGTGTGTTTGTGTGAGCAACTATGTGTGTGTGTGTGTGTGTGTGTGTGTTTGAGCATGTTTGTGTGTGTGCGTGTGTGTGTGTGTGTGTGTGTGTGAGCATGTGTGTGTGTGTGTGGGAGGAGGTACAGTATGTGTTTGTGTTACGTGTTTATTTGTGTGTGCCGTGTGAAAATGTAAGTGTGTGTGTGTGTGTGTGTGCCTGTCTGCCCCCCCTGTCTATCCGCCTGCCCGCACAGCTGTCTGCCCCTCCTGTCTGTCCTGAAGTGGGTCGCGCCTGTGCGATGCGTGGGATCGGCATCTGCACGAGAACAAGATGTGCATATATTTAAACTCCAAACATAGAAAACAAACGCGCGATGTGTCAGTCAGTTACCAGCCTTCAACATGATTATACATGTGGGTGTGATATAAAGGGCAGATTAACAAGGCTTCTCCTCACCCGCGGCACTCTGGCGCATTAAACAGGGGCCTGGCGTCGGGGACGACTGGATGGAACTGAGGACTTATTGAGTCTCAGACAGGGGGGGCCCCCGCCGCGTGGCCCCCCGTCTGGAGCTCCACAAACACACCGCTGAATTATGCTTACTCCCCCAGATGTGCTGGATCATGTGTGTGTGTTTGTGGTGTGAATGCTTGGGTGTTCCTGTTTCTGTTTGTGTGTGTATGCTTGTTTGTGTGTGTGTGTGTGTGTGTGTGTGTGTGTGTGTGCGTGCGTGTGCGTGTGTGTGTGTGTGTGTGTGTGTGTGTCTGGTTGTGTGGTTGTGTGTGCGTGTGTGTGTATGTGTGCAGCTCAGTGTCTAGAAAGAAGCGAGAGGAGAGGAAAGTAATATGAAGAAAATCCCAGAGAACGATATCTCCGCATCAGGAATAGAGGATATTGTTTTCTACTTCGACTGACCCTAATCTTTGTTGTTTCAGCGTGTCTCCGTTGCGCTGTGTCATTGCATTAACACTTTAATGGTACGCTAGTACATTTAAAACAACTGAGTGAGAGCCGAATAAGACCCGGGCTCAAGCGTAATGGAATTACAACGGGTTGAAGTATCTGCAGTTTAGCTTCACGTCTCAAGTGCAGTGGAGTGATATTAATACAAAAGCTGGAAGGCAAAGATATTCAAGTCTATTTCTTGTCTTACTCGTCTGAGCGCCGCTTCCATTGTGGCTGTTTAAATTCAGCTTGAGCCGACCTGCTTCAGCGAACATCTAATCTCAACACTTCCGTGTTGAGATTAGATGGACAAAATGGAAAGAGCTAATCCTGTATTAGCATACATCTCGCATGCATGAATGTCCTTCTTTTTCCTCATACATATCGGTGTTCATGTACAATGTAGTCCTTCTGATTCACCCACCACCCCCCACCCCCATCGCACAATAGAATTATAGTCACCTCTTTCAAAAAAGCTAAAAAAAACACACCAAAGACAGGACTCACAAAAAACGAGTCTCTTCATGAGCGTTTTTTTACATTGAGCTGAACTGAACCGTCCCGTCATTCTGCTTCTCTCCACAGAGTGCCTACCCCTGTTGAGCCGGCCTCCAGCCCCTGTCTCGTTCACCTCCGACCAGCCCCCCTCCCCCCCTTCCGTTACAACCATGCCTCCAGCCGGGACCCGTGGATCTCCGCCCCAGCACAGGAGGCCCGACCGCGGGCTCTGCCGCCGCCCGCCACTGCCCTGCCTGGTCCTCCTGCCTTCCCTGCTCCTCCTAATTGCTTCTTTGAGCGACGTGTGCGGAGCCCTAGGTACGACCGGAGGACCGGCTCTGCATCAATAATGCTGCTGCTGCTCTGTCTGTTTTAACAC
>NW_028176887.1:0-17338 GCF_964030765.1 Micromesistius poutassou
CATCTCCAGTCATGACAGTATACTGCCACCTATCTGCATCATCCGGAAAATAAATATGAAGGAAAAAATAAGTTGGTCTACTCCTACTCTTTCCCTGATCCAAGATTCATTTCTCCAGCATATAATTTCACAAACAAAAACACTGCACACCGCCGTAGCGAGGGGAATATAGAGAGTAAGACGCAAGGGAATAACTGTTAAAAGCACGAATCACATGACAGCCCAAACAGAGCTTCTAAAATAAGCAAAGACGGGAGAAGAGACAGAGACAGAAAACGGGGAAATCCCATCCACAGATAGAACGTGCTATTACCGTCCAAGTCCAACAGCGGCCTGGAGCAAGTGACACTCTGGTGTGAGCAGCATGATCTCTCTCCTGACATCTCGGTGCACACTACGTCAATGAGCACACACCGAACCGCATAGCCACACCCGGACACACACTCACATATCAATTCAAATGCCCCCAAAATAAAAGAACGATATATATATATATATATATATATAGATATAGATATAGATATATCTATATATACACACACACAGTAGCCATTCATTATAGTGCACATTAAGGAGGGTGCATGGGCCCTATTGTAACCCATTCTCCATCCCGTAGGACGTAATGTAAGCAGCGGTACCCCGCCTCCTGGTGAGCAGTGAGTGGGATCAGGAGTTTATTTCTCTCCTCTCCCCCCCGCCCGGGGAATCGGCGCGGTAGCAGGCCGGGCTGGCAGAGGCCCGGTTCATACGCAGGTTCAGTTCAGCTACAGTTCACCGTACCCTCGTCTGTTTGAAGCGCTCGCCCATCAGCTCAGGATCATGATTATTCAGGACCGGGAAGGAGGCAGCGCAATACTGCCGTCAGGATCCCAGGACTCCCCCTTCCTCCCCCTCCGCCTCCCCCCTTCACACACACACATGTGCAAACACGCACGCCAACATATCAAAGTGTATCCCCCCCCGCCCCCTCCCGCCCTGTATTTTTTTTGCACACACACACACACACACACACACACACACACACACACACACACACACACACACACACACACACACACACACACACACACACACACACACACACACACACACACACACACACACACACACACACACGGCCCACCTCCCTAAGTGAATTAGTGCTTGAGCATTTAAACCTGTGTTCTGACCCTGCCGGTAGATCTATGCCAAATAATCCCCTGCGTTCGTTTTGCAGCAGCCCTCTAGTCAGGAGAGGGAGAACAAACTAAGAGAGGACTATTAAGTAGACCCCTGCGCTGAAGCTGTGAACCTCTTAACTGCTGACTTAGGGGAGGAATGGCGATGCAACATTTACCGCGCTCATTTGATGGAGCTGGGCTGCTAGCGGTACACTGTGTTTTATTTATCGGCTCTCGGCACGAACACGGATGAGCGGGAGCACGGACGACCGCCGGCGCTATGGAACCAGGGGTTAGGTAAACCGTGAGATTAATCAGGTATGAACTGGTGTTAACTGGCTAATGCACGCACGCGCACGCGCGCACACACTCACACACACACACACACATGAGAGCACTGGTCCTGCAGCTCACAGCCAGACGTGATGCCCACATTTGAGGGTTAAGAGAAGTCATTTCATAGCATGTTACTGAAGGTGATCAATGTTAACGAAGAGGAAAGGCACGCTGGAGCCTTTCTGTTCATCAGCCTGCAGCTCCTGGGAAAGACAGCTCTGTACTCACAACTTGGCTTCCCAGCCCACTAGCAAGGCAGCTGGGCCCCGCTGCACCGCCACTAGTCAAACTACGGCCCCTGGACTCTGGCCCCGCTGTACCGCCACTAGTCAAACTACGGCCCCTGGACTCTGGCCCCGCTGTACCGCCACTAGTCAAACTACGGCCCCTGGACTCTGGCCCCGCTGTACCGCCACTAGTCAAACTACGGCCCCTGGACTCTGGCCCCGCTGTACCGCCACTAGTCAAACTACGGCCCCTGGACTCTGGCCCCGCTGTACCGCCACTAGTCAAACTACGGCCCCTGGACTCTGGCCCCGCTGGACCGCCACCAGTCAAACTACGGCCCCTGGCCCCGCTGGACCGCCACTAGTCAAACTACGGCCCCTGGACACTGGCCCGTCACTAGTCAAACTACGGCCCCGCTGTACCGTCACTAGTCAAACTACGGCCCCTGGCCCCGCTGGACCGCCACTAGTCAAACTACGGCCCCTGGCCCCGCTGTACCGTCACTAGTCAAACTACGGCCCCGCTGGACCGCCACTAGTCAAACTACGGCCCCTGGACACTGGCCCGTCACTAGTCAAACTACGGCCCCGCTGTACCGTCACTAGTCAAACTACGGCCCCTGGCCCCGCTGTACCGTCACTAGTCAAACTACGGCCCCGCTGGACCGCCACTAGTCAAACTACGGCCCCTGCGACCGTTTTCCCACTGCTTTCCCCAACGCTGTATTCCTCGGTGAGCGTTCAGAACTTTAAAGACTGCGTTACCGCCTTGATGCCTCGACGCTCAGAGGAAAACAAAAAGGATAAATTCACATTCCTGAATGTATGCGTGTCTGTGTGTAGGAACCATCGGCGAGTGAACACACTGTACTATACCCTCTACCTTCAGGTGACTAACGCGTGGAGAGGGGGTGGGGGGTGGGGGGGGGGGGGGGGCGCTGTGGTTCTACAGAGCCGGAAAACAAAAGGCACTAAGACACGCACTAAGGTGGTTAGCTGGGGATGAAAGGAGGTTTAGCCATCACACACACACACACACACACACACACACACACACACACACACACACACACACACACACACACACACACACACACACACACACACACACACACACACACACACACACACACACACACACACACACACACGTGAATAGGAAGAGAGAGACAGAGAAAACAGTTGAGGATCTTAGGAAGGGAAGAATTGCAGACAAAGAGCAGAGAGGGGTATATAAATATACATATATTTATATACACACACACACACACACACACACACACACACACACATATATATATATATATATATATATTGAGAGAGAGAGCGAAAGAGGGAGAGCGAGAGCGAGAGAGCGAGAGCGAGAGAGAGAGAGAGACAGAGAGAGAGAGAGGGCGAGAGAGCAATGAGAGATGGAGATATCTGTATGTAGGTTATTGCAGTCTCACTGCACCACTCTTGAATTTCAAACAAGAACCCTGGGCAGAGCAGAGAGCAAGGGAGAGAGAGCAGAGAGGAAAGAGGGCACTGGGGGGAGGAGAGAAGGAGGGGAGAGGGGGGAGGAGGGGAGAGGGGGGAGGGAGGGGGGGGGGGCGCAGCAAGCTAACACTGGAGGCTAACGGAAGGCAGGCACAAAAAAAGTGGTTATTAATGAGATATCTTAACTAAAGGAGGGCAGGCGGAGAGCAGAGAGCGCGCTGCACTGTGGCTGCACCGGGGCAGAGAGCAAGAGGAAATATATTATGAATGAAGGCATCGGTTAATTAAGAAAGCGAGACTACAGAGATTATCCTGCAGACTCTGCTATGTTCCATTATTTCATTTAGTCGGGTTAAAAATGAAATAAAATTAAAATGACCCTCCCACCCCCATCTGAAACACCCATCTTGAGGCCTGTGTGTGTGTGTGTGTGTGTGTGTGTGTGTGTGTGTGTGTGTTTACAGGTGTGCATGTAGAAGTGTGTGTGTGTGTGTGTGTGTGTGTGTGTGTGTGTGTGTGTGTGTGTGTGTGTGTGTGTGTGTGTGTGTGTGTGTGTGTGTGTGTGTGTGTGTGTTTACAGGTGTGCATGTAGAAGTGTGTGTGTGTGTGTGTGTGTGTGTGTGTGTGTGTGTGTGTGCCTGTATGTGTGTGTGTGTGTGTGTGTGCCTGTGTGCGTGCGTGCGTGCGTGCGTGCGTGCGCGGCTACAACATTTCTTTAATTGCTAGCGCATTAAGAGCGCCGGCTCTTTGATGTGGGGCCTCAGAGCTCGCTGTGCAGGGTGGTCTCCCATCATGCTCGGCTGATCACAGACGCTGCCTCTCCATTGGCTGCCGGGCCCGACCCTCCCCACCAGCCTCGCTGCTCTGCTGACAGCTTCATTAGCCGCCGCCGACCCTCCGGTCGCAACCGCGCTGGGCCGCTACAGCTAGCCACGCTAAGCTAGCCTCAGCAGACACGCTGGGAGACGTGAGGCTAGGGGAGCTAGCCAACGAGCTAAGCTAGCCTCAGCAGACATGCTGGGCGACGTGAGGCTAGGGGAGCTAGCCAACGAGCTAAGCTAGCCTCAGCAGACACGCTGGGACGTGAGGCTAGGGGAGCTAGCCAACGAGCTAAGCTAGCCTCAGCAGACACGCTGGGAGACGTGAGGCTAGGGGAGCTAGCCAACGAGCTAAGCTAGGGGAGCTAGCGCACTGAGCGGTGGAGAAGGAACACGACGCTCAAAGAGACTCAAAGGAGGAAACGCACACGCCGACTCACAGAAGATATCACGCCAACATATTGGTGATATTATCTACCAATAATGTTTTTATTTCATGATTCATCATTAATGTCGTCCGATTAAATGTTTAACGTAGTAAAAATAAACGGAGCGACGTGCTGCTTTGGGGAGGTGCTCAACATTAACCTTCACAAGCGTTCTCTGGAGTTTCTGCTGCTGGGACCGAAGGTAACGGGGCCGTTGTACGTCTACCATGAGGAGGACCTGATTACATGTTTCACCTGATGAGTGAAAGTTGAGAAGCCGAGTGCTTTGAGGCTTCAGGCTGAGCTAGCGTACAGGCTAGCTCCCAAACGACAGCGGTCAGTGGAGATCCTCGTAGGGACTGAGGCTAAGCTAGTGACGCTAGGCTAGTGACGCTAGGCTGCTGATGCTGTGAAGTACCAACACACTACTAAATGAGAAACACACACACACACACACACACACACACGTTTTATACTCACATTTTAACAATATTATCTTCCAATTATTCTCTACTACAGCATATGACATGATTTACGATTATTGTCATCAGCGTTATATTCAACGGCCTCAAACTCAACAGAAAGAAAACCTGCCTTTCAGCGGTGCTCAATATTTTTGCACCGCAAAAAACTGTGTCTGTGGTTCCTTGTGTCGGGGCCAAATTCAATAAGGTGTTCTGTACCATTATCATTAGGAGCAGTAAGTGATTTCATTGTTCACTTGATGAGTGAGGCGCAGGGGCCAGCCCAGGGTCAGCGGGAGAGAGATTAGAGAGCAATCCTTCCCTCACTTATCCACCCATTCTGACACAATACAATACACCTCTCTCTCCGCCTCTCGCCCTCCCCACGCACACCGCCCACTAAACCTGTACGCATGCAGAGAATCATATTCATGTGTTTAGACACCGTTGCATATTTTTATAACTCAGAAGACGTTACCTTATATTCATATTAATTACAGTATTGCACTTTGTGTTATCTCGGTAGAAATGACGTTGGAAAGGTCCTTCGGCGGCCTGTTTTCAGGACAGCGTAGGAACAGACTTGAGGGACGTTACAGCAGCCAATGATTTGACTCCTTTTCAACAGGAGACTCCGCCCCTCTGAGGTAGCGTGCAGGTGTAGCTGGAGTCAGGTCAGCGACTTGTAATCCTGGGGTTTTGGTAGCTGGTAGCACTGCTAATCCAGGTTTACTGTGGACGTAGCTCAGCTGAACTATTGCACCCGTGTAGCAGCAGCAGCTCACATGCTAGTGCATAACCGGCTAATTAGCGGCTAACAGAGTTGAAGAAAGGGGGCGTGTGAGTGTGTGTGAGGGGGGGGGGGGGAGAGAGAGAGAGAGAGAGAGAGAGAGAGAGAGAGAGAGAGAGAGAGAGAGAGAGAGAGAGAGAGAGAGAGAGAATATGAGGTAAAGATTGAGAACGAGAGAGAAGTATATGTAGCTTTCGCCCTTGCTCTGCCACTCCCATATTTCATGTCTCATTCATGAGCCCTTGGTAGTGCCCTTGGCATTGTATATGTAAACCATTAATTCACAGCAGTGCGTATAGACCCAGGAACACTATTATAGAACCACAGCACGGCACCGTAACGAGGATGCTGCCTAATTAAGTTGTTTCAGAAGTCGGGGAGTCTAGAAGTAAAAAAAAAAATGATGATTATTATTTCATAATTCCAAGGCAAGGACCGTTTCATTTGAATCTAAATGCATTTTGCTGGATGTGAACCTTCGGAAAAAAGGAGTGAACCTTCAAAACGATGATGTAGTCTCAAAGGAAACAACATCCATGTTTGAATATATTCCTGGAGGAATACATCACTGACCCATTTACACCCAGACGCATCTACACTGACTTAAGAGCCAAGGTCACAGGCCACGTTCCACTATGAATCCACAAACTCCAACCCGTCAGAACATCCATCTGAACTCGAGAAGCATCTTCTCTGGTCCCAATCCGTCCACATCCATGGGTCTATCTCTGTGTGTCACTCACAACGCAAGATGATCTGTCGGGCCCCAGAGACGCCACAATCAACCTCTGGAACGGATTGAGTCAGGGGCAGAGCCACGCTGAACACAACCCCGACACCTTCTGCTGGGAGAGAGGGAGAGCAGATTACTGGAGAAACAGTCAGCCACTGTGAGTGCTGACTGCTGTGACTTCAGCTGACTAGCGCTGCTCTCCCCATTAGCAGCTAGACGAGGCAGGGGAGGCATGCAGCAAATAGAGAGATAGACAGAGAGGGAGAGGGACTAAGGGGAGAAGGGAGAGGAACGAGAGGCATGGAAGGAACACACAGGCAGAGAGGGGGAGAGACGGAGAGGGAGAGGGAGTGAGGGAGAGGGAGTGAGGGAGAGAGGGGGTGACGGAGAGAGAGAGAGAGAGAGAGAGAGAGAGAGAGAGAGGGGGTGACGGAGAGAGAGTGAGAGAGAGTGAGGGAGACAGTGAGGGAGTGAGGGAGAGCGGGGGTGAGGGAGAGAGAGAGAGAGAGACAGTGAGGGAGTGAGGGAGAGGTAGAGAGGGAGAGAGGGGGTGACGAAGAGAGAGTGAGAGAGAGGGGGAGTGAGGGAGAGGGGGGTTAAGACTGAGCGATATATTGAGCACAGTAGCAGTGATAGATTTGTGTACGTCTGTGGTGTTGTGTTTTGTTTGTGTGTGAATGTGGGGGGGGGGGAGGACGTGAGTAAACAGAAGGAGTAAACAAAGTGTGAGGGACTCCCAGAGAACAGATCCATGTGTCACTGACACCGCTGAGCAGAATCAACAACACACACACACACACACACACACACACACACACACACACACACACACACACACACACACACACACACACACACACACACACACACACACACACACACACACACCTCATCGATTGTCAGGATGTTAGGACCATACTGCGTCTCCGCCCAGATCCACAGCAACAACAACAACAACAACAACAACTCCCTGTCTTGCGTAGGAGACGGGGCCGACTCACACTCCACTTCCTCACTACAGAGGGGACCCACGCCATGACCACGCAACTCCGCAGTCACTTCCTGTGCGGCGTAAGCCAAACGAAGGCGCCCGCTATGAACTTCCTGACATGGAAGCGACGTGGCGGGGAGCCTCTGGGTCCTCCTCCACGGAGGAGATAAAGAGAGCGGATCAAGAGGACAGCCAGCCAATTAGGACCGGGTAATGGAATGAAACAATTAATGAGCAGTGTGTGTGCGCACACATGAAGAGTGATACGCATGGGCCCGGACGGGGAAGCCGGGATGTGGGCTGGGGGCTGCCCCAGGCGGCAGAGAGACAAACTGACTTCATCAAGGCCATGCATTTAACCCTGGGCTGCTACAGCAGCCCCCCACCACACCGGCCTGCACCTGTAGGAGGGCTCATTAAGTCAGCATCACGTCTCTGCATCACGCACCATCAAGTGATGAATAACGCCATGGATCTGCATTCAGGTATTTATTTGACTCTTCCTTTCAGGGGCCTGACAGATGATGAACGCAGGGCCCCCTCCACTAACATGTGAATACTGACAGGGCTGACAGTGAGCGGAGGTGACGGCGTTCCCAGCCCTACGAGGACCGACTGAACATGTGACACGCTGCGCTGCGACCGCGTCCCGGGGAGGAAGAGGCGGGCCGGGGAGGAGCGCACAGCTGCACGAACGCGCGCGCACGCACGCACGCACGCACACGCACGCACGCACGCACACACACAGCTTGATGTTGTTGGGGCCTGGGGACGTTCTGGTGGATCACAGAGGTGGTAAAGAACAAAAACGTGATAACTTTGTGTTTGTTTGTGAGCGAGCGCCTGGCGACGACAACATGGCGACGACCTGCGTCACAGCCCAGCTGTCGCGAGTCGTCGTGATGTCGACAATGAAAACAGAGCGGGACCAATGACACGAGGCGGTCAGGAGGCTGGAGGTGAAACCTTCAGGTGGTAATCACAGCGGCTCGGCTAGACACATGTTCATCTCTGCCACTTGATTGTGCCTGCGAGAGAGAGTGTGTGCATGTCCATGCGTGTGCCGTCTCTCTGTCTTGCCGTGTGTGTGTGTGTGTGTGTGTGTGTGTGTGTGTGTGTGTGTGTGTGTGTGTGTGTGTGTGTGTGTGTGTGTGTGTGTGTGTTTCATATCCCAGGAGGAAATAGGCAGACGGCTCTACAGCCAGAGCATGACCTAGAAAGTGAAACTGTGCGGCAAGGGGATAAATGTGTCACATGGGCTCAATCAGAGAGAGAGAGAGAGAGAGAGAGAGAGAGAGAGAGAGAGAGAGAGAGAGAGAGAGAGAGAGAGAGCTAATTAAGTCATTTGAAATAGCCATAGAGGGTACCTGTATGCAATCTAAGGCAAAGGGCTGATGAGTCTCAGCCTCAGGAAAACAGAAAGGAGGTAACAGAGTAATGGGCAGGAGAGGGAAGGAGGGAGGCAGGTACAGGGAGAACAAACGTGGGCAGGCCCCTGGCAGACTGGGTCTGCACACACACCGTCTCTATGGGGGTGCTGGTGGGTGTGGGGGGGGGGGGGGGGGGGGGGTGCTGATGAGAAGGGCTCTGGGTCACTGAGACAGCTCAACAAACAGCCATGTCAGACAACGTACCTGGTCGTTTGTAAAGTGCACAGGTGTGTGTGTGTGTGTGCGTGGTTGGTGTGTGTGTGTGTGTGTGCGTGGTTGGTGCATGTGTGTGTGCGTGGTTGGTGCATGTGTGTGTGTGTGTGTGTGTGTGTGTGTGTGTGCGTGTCTTTGTGTGCACTTGTGCGTATGTGGAAAAATGACGTGGAAAAAAAGTGGGAGGGAGATACAAACAGAGAGACTGAGAGATTTGGTCTCGTCAACGTTGAAGGAGGAAGTAAGAACTAGAAAGTCTATTCGCTCAAAGATTGTAGATTTTGTACGACTTACAGTACTAAAAACTTACAGTACTAAAAACGTGAAACTATCCAATGTTTTGCTCAATGAATTTCAAATATATTAAATAAATTCCCATGCATTACATGTTCACCTCATGAACACACACACACACACACACACACAGAAGTGATTCCAAAATGGGATGTTTCTTATCTGTGTGTTGTGAGCTATTATTACTGTTTACACCAGGGGACAAGACATGCAACACCAGTGACTGAACTGGGTCACACACACACACACACACACACACACACACACACACACACACACACACACACACACACACACACACACACACACACACACACACACACACACACACACACACACACAGGTGCATGCACACGCAAAAACACACGCGTACACACACAGTCACACGCACACACACATATATGCAAGCACAAAAGCGCTGGAACATGAATGCGGACCCATGCAGTGTGCGGCGTGTGGTTTGGCAGGAGGGCGATCACAGGAGAGGGCAGACAGGGGCTGTGAGCAGAGTGATTGGACTATTCTAGGTCAGCCCTCCTGACAATGCAACACTGTCTTCTAATGCACCGGGCTAAAGGATAAAGGCTCTGCTTGGCCTGACATTACAGCGGGCTGCTCCAAAAAGACTGTCTAAGCCTGACGCACACGCACACACACACACACACACACACACACACACACACACACAGCGACGTACTGAAACAAATGGGCACAATTAACAAAGTGATACATACATGTGATCACAAGGGGAAGACAAAGAAGAAAGGCCCAGTGACACAGTGAGAGAGACACACACACACACTGACACACACACACACACACACACACACACGATAGGATTTAGGGTTTAGGGCAGACTGGAGCCCTATAATTCACTCTGATTCTCCTATCCCCTTCACCCCTGGCCCTCTCCTCTCCCCTTTGTTTGCTCTCTCTCTCCACCTCTAATAAAGCTGTATGCAGCACAGCCTACAGAGAGAGATCAGACTCCGGACTTCAAAGGGGTTGCAACTAGGTCACGGCTCACTGCAGACCAGCAGTTCTCCAGAAGACACTTGTGCTCTCCGCTCTCCGTGCTCAGCTTCCCCTCGCTGCTTAGTGCGCCCCCCCGTCCCGACACAGAGAACACTGGCGCCCGGCGGGGGGACGTTTAACGTACACATCAGCTCACAAGTATCTGATGAAGAAAAGGGTGATACGTTCTAATAACGTTCAGTCACAAGTCATCCATAAGCCTTGACTTAAAGATGAACTAGTCATTATCAAAACATGAACATACATTTGTAGATTGATGAGTGTTATGTTATTAGTAATAAAGTCATCACCTATTTGATATTAACCCCATGTCAATAAAAACTGTCAAAACAGTTGAAGCAAACATATTGTGTGTTTCTGTAGCCTCCCGTTGACCTGAACAAGGAAATCAATGTTTCATTCACAGCAGCCGAGCAGAGAGAGGGAGCGGAGCAGGAGAGAGAAAAGGGGAGGGAGGAGGGAGACACAGAGATGGAGAGAGAGGGATAGATTGAGAGAGTTCAAGAACGAGTGAGAGCAAGCGAGAGAGAGAGAGAGAGAGAGAGAGAGAGAGAGAGAGAGAGAGAGAGAGAGAGAGACAAAGAGAAAGAGTGAAAGAGAACGAGAAACACATTGAGAGAGAGAGAACGAGAGAGAGAGAGAGAGAGAACGAGAACGAGAGAGAGAGAACGAGAGAGAGAGAGAGAACGAGAACGAGAGATAGAGAGAACGAGAGAGAGAGAGAACGAGAACGAGAGAGAGAGAGAACGAGAGAGAGAGAGAACGAGAGAGCGAGAGAGAGAGCGAGAGACATACAGAGAGAAGTAAGAAAGCAGCGAGTGGACCAGAGGTAGCGCGTTGGTGCAGAGGCAGCCGTCAGACGAAGGTCAGGACGGTGAGCCGGGGGCTGGTGGGCTGTCAGAACCACAGTGAGGCTGGAGACACTACAGCCCACTGCAGCGTCTCAGCACGGCGCCCAGGGCTTAGGGGACCGCCACACATACGCCCATACAGTATATTATATTATATATATATATGGGTACTCAACAAACCCACACAAACACACAACCCTCACAGTTGTTAGGGGACGTACGGATGTGTGACTGCATGTACCGTTTGTGTTTGCGCGCGCGTGTGCATGCGTGCGTCTCCATTCCAAGATAGCGGTGTCCCGTCCGTGTTCAAGTTCACACACGTGCCCCCGGTGGGGGTCCACCCCGGTGGGGGTCCACCCTGGTGGGGGCCAGCCTGTCCAGAGCTCAGTAGAACGGACGTAGAGCATGACAGCGCCGCTAAGCGCCTGGCGTCAGTCCAGACGGGACGGTTCTACTAGTTTAACGTTGGGCGTTCTCCTGGTGGTTCTACTAGTTTAACGTTGGGCGTTCTCCTGGTGGTTCTACTAGTTTAACGTTGGGCGTTCTCCTGGTGGTTCTACTAGTTTAACGTTGGGCGTTCTCCTGGTGGTTCTACTAGTTTAACGTTGGGCGTTCTCCTGGTGGTTCTACTAGTTTAACGTTGGGCGTTCTCCTGGTGGTTCTACTAGTTTAACGTTGGGCGTTCTCCTGGTGGTTCTACTAGTTTAACGTTGGGTGTTGGGCGTTCTCCTGGTGGTTCTACTAGTTTAACGTTGGGCGTTCTCCTGGTGGTTCTACTAGTTTAACGTTGGGCGTTCTCCTGGTGGTTCTACTAGTTTAACGTTGGGTGTTCTCCTGATGGTTCTATTAGTTTAACGTTGGGCGTTCTCCTGGTGGTTCTACTAGTTTAACGTTGGGCGTTCTCCTGGTGGTTCTACTAGTTTAACGTTGGGTGTTCTCCTGGTGGTTCTACTAGTTTAACGTTGGGCGTTCTCCTGGTGGTTCTACTAGTTTAACGTTGGGCGTTCTCCTGGTGGTTCTACTAGTTTAACGTTGGGCGTTCTCCTGGTGGTTCTACTAGTTTAACGTTGGGCGTTCTCCTGGTGGTTCTACTAGTTTAACGTAGGGCGTTCTCCTGGTGGTTCTACTAGTTTAACGTTGGGTGTTGGGTGTTCTCCTGGTGGTTCTACTAGTTTAACGTTGGGCGTTCTCCTGGTGGTTCTACTAGTTTAACGTTGGGCGTTCTCCTGGTGGTTCTACTAGTTTAACGTTGGGCGTTCTCCTGGTGGTTCTACTAGTTTAACGTTGGGTGTTGGGTGTTCTCCTGGTGGTTCTACTAGTTTAACGTTGGGCGTTCTCCTGGTGGTTCTACTAGTTTAACGTTGGGCGTTCTCCTGGTGGTTCTACTAGTTTAACGTTGGGCGTTCTCCTGGTGGTTCTACTAGTTTAACGTTGGGCGTTCTCCTGGTGGTTCTACTAGTTTAACGTTGGGTGTTGGGTGTTCTCCTGGTGGTTCTACTAGTTTAACGTTGGGCGTTCTCCTGGTGGTTCTACTAGTTTAACGTTGGGCGTTCTCCTGGTGGTTCTACTAGTTTAACGTTGGGCGTTCTCCTGGTGGTTCTACTAGTTTAACGTTGGGCGTTCTCCTGGTGGTTCTACTAGTTTAACGTTGGGCGTTCTCCTGGTGGTTCTACTAGTTTAACGTTGGGCGTTCTCCTGGTGGTTCTACTAGTTTAACGTTGGGCGTTCTCCTGGTGGTTCTACTAGTTTAACGTTGGGCGTTCTCCTGGTGGTTCTACTAGTTTAACGTTGGGCGTTCTCCTGGTGGTTCTACTAGTTTAACGTTGGGCGTTCTCCTGGTGGTTCTACTAGTTTAACGTTGGGCGTTCTCCTGGTGGTTCTACTAGTTTAACGTTGGGCGTTCTCCTGGTGGTTCTACTAGTTTAACGTTGGGTGTTGGGCGTTCTCCTGGTGGTTCTACTAGTTTAACGTTGGGCGTTCTCCTGGTGGTTCTACTAGTTTAACGTTGGGCGTTCTCCTGGTGGTTCTACTAGTTTAACGTTGGGCGTTCTCCTGGTGGTTCTACTAGTTTAACGTTGGGCGTTCTCCTGGTGGTTCTACTAGTTTAACGTTGGGCGTTCTCCTGGTGGTTCTACTAGTTTAACGTTGGGCGTTCTCCTGGTGGTTCTACTAGTTTAACGTTGGGCGTTCTCCTGGTGGTTCTACTAGTTTAACGTTGGGCGTTCTCCTGGTGGTTCTACTAGTTTAACGTTGGGTGTTGGGCGTTCTCCTGGTGGTTCTACTAGTTTAACGTTGGGCGTTCTCCTGGTGGTTCTACTAGTTTAACGTTGGGAGTTCTCCTGGTGGTTCTACTAGTTTAACGTTGGGCGTTCTCCTGGTGGTTCTACTAGTTTAACGTTGGGCGTTCTCCTGGTGGTTCTACTAGTTTAACGTTGGGCGTTCTCCTGGTGGTTCTACTAGTTTAACGTTGGCCGTTCTCCTGGTGGTTCTACTAGTTTAACGTTGGCCGTTCTCCTGGCGTTCGCCAACAGGCCGGCCGAGGGAGGGCCGGCTCTGTGGGGAACAACGCGGATCACACGGCCACACAACGGCGGAGAGATGAGGACGGGTTGAGGAGTCACACGGAATACGCGGCTTGGAGTGAGGCGTCGCCCAGAACTACAAAGCAGAAAGCGCCTGTTTTGCCTCTTCCAGAGTATCTTTTCAAAATATAATATCAACATAATATATATATATATATATATAACCCTATATATGTATTCTATACATACATACATACATACATACATATATATATATATATACATACATACATACATACATACATACATACATACACACATATATATATATATATATATAGTATAAGAAGTACATATTTAAATGCACACAGACACACAACTTCCTCCCATCCATTTTTTTAAAATCTTTCTCAGTTGTCCACCTGAAGACATTCAAGCACATCGGGAGTCTTTGTTTGTATGCGATAAATAATAACTTTATTTATCTTGGTGACTGGCCGTGTGTGTTTGTGTGTGTGTGTGTGTCTGCCTGTGCGTATGTGTGTGCGTGTCGGCCGCAGAAGCGTGTTCCCAGGGAGAGGGTGTAGTGAAATGCACCACACAGCCCCGGGCGTCTGAAGGAGAGACTAAACAAGAAGCTCCCATCGGGACGCACACACACTGCCCCCAGCTCCAGGTGACCTACTACCCCCCCCTCTGAGGCACACACACACACACACACACACACACACACACACACACGCACACACACCGTTTGATGTTATAATTTCCCACTTTCAAGGGGAGTGGGGGGGGGGGGAGGGAGGGGGAGGTAATTATCACACACACGTTATTACATGAAAACGAGCCAATATTGTTTCAATTTGAGATCATCGTTTCGTTGTTCTTATTCTACTCAGGTTTGTTGATCTGTGTTCCAGACTCCCTGCATTGTACACACACACACACACACACACACACACACACACACACACACACACACACACACACACACACACACACACACACACACACACACACACACACACACACACACACACACACACACAGCATCTGTCTGTGTCAATGGACTCTGTGGTACAGAGCGGTACAGATGTGCATCATTTGAGCATTAACATTAATAGTATTTCTAGATAGCTTGCATGATGTGTGTGTGTGTGTGTGTGTGTGTGTGTGTGTGTGTGTGTGTGTGTGTGTGTGTGTGTGTGTGTGTGTGTGTCGTCTCCCACACACACCTTAAGGATGAACATCTTCCTCATATCTCCCCGTGTTCGACAAATAACGCTTCTCTGCCAAAAGCAAAACAACCGAGCTGCAATCGATATCACGCTACAAGGTATACACACTAAACACGTGTATGTGCGTGCACACACACACACACACACACACACACACACACACACACACACACACACACACACACACACACACACACACACACACACACACACACACACACACACACACACACACACACACACACACACAGCGGCGTGCGCGTCAGATACACTTCCCAGATAGCGGATGATGTAGCGATTACCCTGAGCACCTCAATAACCAGCTCACAGCGCATTCCGTATTCATGCACGTGCATGCGCGCCAACGCACCTGCAACGCAGCCATGCACGGACAAACGCACACGGAACACACAGAAAAAGACACTTAATATGCAAATGCCTTGTTTTTACAACCAGGGGAGCACTTCACTGCTCATCTGGGGGAAGGGCTGGGGGGCGAGAGGGCGGCGGTGGGGGGGGGGGGGGGGGGGGGGTCTGTGTGTACGAGGGCGGGGTGTCAGATAGATGGATAGGTCTCCGGGATCACCCCCACCCTCCCTCACCCCCTTGCACTTGATGAGATATCACTTGCGTCGGCGGAGCTGTTGGGACAGGGAGTCCCGCCGTAAAAATAATGTTGGCTTCTTTATTTTTTTTTTCTTCTGCCTCTGATCAATTTTTAATTTGGCCCGTGCAGCCGGGCCCTGGCCGGCCGGGCCCTGGTAATTATGGCGGGTTATTGACAGCTGCCTTCCCGCGGGACACTATTTAAAGAAGGTTTAACCCCGGAGCGGGCCCCGCCCCTCCCGCTCCTCTGAAGGTGTCAAGTGCATTGATCTGAGCTGCGGGAGGCTTTGGGGCCTTCCCACCTGGTGGGGAGGGGGAGAGCGAGAGAGAGAGAGAGAGAGAGAGAGAGAGAGAGAGAGAGAGAGAGAGCGAGGGCGAGAGAGAGATTGTATTCATGTGGATGTGTGTGCTTGTGTTGTGTGTACTCTGATCCCAGCACCATGTTTACAAGGCCAAAGAGGGGCGGATCTTAATTTGACCGCTACAGTATGCACATAATCACATACGCACATGCATGTACACACACACACACACACACACACACACACACACACACACACACACACACACACACACACACACACACACACACACACACACACACACACACACACACACACACACACACACACACACAGCGGCAGGGGAATTTTTCACTGGACTTGAAAACATGAATCGAGTTTGTAACGGGTAGAAAACAGATGAAGATAACTAGGGGAGGGTTAGTGTGTCACGACCCAGCAGGGGGGATAAGCACTGAGGAACTCACAGCAAAATAAAGAATATGAATATTACAAAACTGAAATTAGCGGAGGGCGGACGTGTTGGCTGCGTTTGATAGATCAAAGAGAAAAACATTTCTGACACACTTTTGAAACACCACGGACTGACCATTTGACAAAATGCATACAAAAGCATGCACAAAGAAAAAAATAGGAAAATATAAAGAAAAAACGACTCCTATTCAAAATACATCAGATGCATATGTGATGTTTGAATGCATGTTGAAATTAAATGAATGAGCAGTGTGTAGTGTTTTGTGTGTGTTTTGACCAGCACTGAATGATAAAAACTGATGGCTGTCATTGTGAGGTAGTCACACACTGTGCCACTTACACACTGTGTCACTTACACACGTTTCAAAAAGTTACAGTTCCCTTTATTATCCCAAGGAATAATACTGCAATGTTGACTGAGGCATCCGCCTCTCCTCCCTCACAATCGATAATCCCTCTCTCCCTCTCCCATCACCCTCTCTCTCTCCATCTCTCTCTATCACTCTCCCATCACCCTCCCTCTCTCCCTCTCCCTCTCTCCCATCACCCTCCCTCTCTCCCTCTCTCCCTCTCCCATCACCCTCCCTCTCTCCCTCTCTCTCTCTCTCCCCCTCTCCCATCACCCTCTCTCTCCATCTCTCTCTATCACTCTCCCATCACCCTCTCTCTCTCCATCTCTCTCTATCACTCTCCCATCACCCTCCCTCTCTCCCTTTCCCTCTATCACTCTCCCTCTCTCCCTCTCCCTCTCTCCCTCTCTCCCCTCCCCATCTCCCTCTCCCATGGCTGTCGACGCGGTGGCAGGATGCAGAGTGGTGGCAGGGCCAGAAGGTAATGATACAGCTGCCATGACGCAACAGGCAGACCTGTCGACTGTGGCAGTGAACTCATGAAGGAATAAGCTGTCATTAAGAGGCCTTCTCCCGTAGTGGAGCTGTCAGGAC
>NW_028176886.1:2500-14737 GCF_964030765.1 Micromesistius poutassou
CCAAAACATTCTGTTGATCTATTTTTCGAATTAAAATAAAAAGTTTGTAAAAAAAAAAGTTTTTACATTGGATAAGGCATTTCGATTCTCTTCTTCAACAGCTGATAAATGCAATCCATAAAGGGCCAGCACACAATTCCCCTGCAGAGACCAAGGCGAAAGGGAAAGCCAACGAAACCGCAGCAATCAACCACTGGATTGCCATGTTGTTGTTTGTGATTTGGATGTCACGGAAGATTTGATCAGGCAGGTTCTTCTGTCTGGTAAAGCGACGCCAGTGGAAATATGTTTAGCCAAGGAAAACACCAATAAGTAAATGCACATTTGATTTACTAAGACGATATGTAGGGCTAGATAGGCTTTGCCTCTGCTTTGTTTTCAATCTTTGAACAATTCTTTCCACTCTAATTCTCCCCATTTGACTTGTTCCTTTAACTTTGAACAAATTTACACGTTTAAAAAAAACACTTTCGGTGGGCGAGGAAACAACCGAATGACAAAGCTAGGTGGAACCCAAATACATATTATTTGAAACAATTGAATTCATCCAGTCACTATATCTCCAAAGAAAACGAACAAATGAAATCCATCCCACCTATATGTTTTAGATCTATGGTATTCCTCCAGGAGGAAAGTCCCGGAGAACTTTACGGAGCGGGTCGCATATTGAATCTTTAATACATTAAAACAAGATGGCTGCCATCCGTCACAGTTGCACACACGTCTCGACGCAGGAGCCGCGGCGCACGCACACACGAGAGACGCTTCCTCCCACCAGATCTTTGCTCCTGCTACACTCAGCTCTCCAAAGAAATAGGCTAGGGGTGGCGGGGGGGGGGGGGGCGGTGGGGCCGGGGGGGGCGGCGGGGGATGGGGTAACTTTCTATCGCTCATACTAGCGACTGTGCTACCCCCCCCCCCTCAGATGAACAAAGTCCCAGTCACATATTACTGTACACACTCCAACCTCAGCCACCGCCAGGGACCTCGAAGCAAGCATTAAAAAGAATGATCTTATTACGAGCAAGCAAGGAAGGGGAAAATATATATATTTTCCCAGCGTGTCGACCGAGAAGAAGATATATAATGGCGGAATGATATGTTTTATTTATTCATTTTGCTGATGTCTATTTATAATTCAAAAGCTCCGTGTGTTAGCTTCTAAGGATGCTCTAGCGCTACAAGAGGCAGCGCGTTAATGCACGTCTACTTAGCAAAGAGCCGGGCTGCGCCAGTGTGTTGGCGCGGTGCATGAGCAGCACATCGTGGGCTGAATATTAACGCGTCCACGCGCAATTAGCAGTTCAACTGTAGTCCAGCTTAGTAGCATAGCGTTGATTCCAGATTCTTATTGAATACAAATTTGCTCACCACCAGAACCCTGTTGACACAATAACAGATCCATTGTCCAGTGTCCATTGTGAAAAATGTAAACATTTTAATATAATCGTACAACCTTTTTTAATTTCAACCTTCAAAACAAGCACATGCATGCATCTATTTGAACACACACACACACATACACACACACACACCTTAACACACAAACGTGAACAGACACACGTTAACACACACACACACACATGTTTAAACACACACATACACACACACACACACACACACACACACACATACAGACATTAACACACACACAAACACGAACACACACACACACACACACACATTAACACACACAAACACAGACACACACACACACACACACACACACACAAACACAGACACACACACACACACACACACACACACAGACATTAACACATACAAACACACACACACACACACACACCTTAACACACAAATGTGAACAGACACGTTAACACACACACACACACACACACACACACACACACATGTTTAAACACACACATACACACACGCACACACACGCACAAACACAGACACACACACACACACACACACACACACACACACACAGACACACACACACAGACATTAACACACACACAAACGCGCGCGCACGCACACACACACACACACACACACACACACACACACACACACACACACACACACACACACACACACACACACACACACACACACACACACACACACACACACACACACACACACACACACAGAGACATTAACACACACAAACACACAGACACACACACACACACACACACACACACACACAAACACACAGACAAAGCCCTTTGTGCCTTCCTCCACACAAGTGCTCCTCCAGGGGCAGTGCTCTGCTCCAGAGGCCTTTAGAGGGGCAGCAAGCCGGAAAATGACCCCATGCTGTCCTCACTCGGCCCTGCCCCGCCCGCTCACGCCTGTTTCCCAGAGACTTGCTAAGGGGTGGGGGGTGGGGGGGGCGGGGCCATGCCCCCAGGCCTCCCTCTCACGCCACACACACCACACACACCACCTCCCGGGGCCAAACGTTAACGCCGGCCCCCTCGCTGTGGACAATGAGGGCCCCGAGACGGTGGGAAAGAAATGTCACAGGGGCTCCCTGACAGGCCAGCATCGACCTCTTGAACCGCGCGGCTGGTCCCACCGGGACGCTCTGTGTAAACACAGGCTGGCCGCGCCGCAGCCCGGCCCCCGGCCCCTTAATTAGATTCATAACCTATGGGAGGAGAGGTACACACATCTACCGTTTAGGAGCCCTACTGTTACCGCAGGGGGGCCCGCGACCCATTGCCTGATTACACCGTGGAGAACGGCCGCATATAGAGGTACAGGTCCGCACAGTTACACCTGATACACAGTTATGCAGTTATTACACCACATAATAATATATATATATTATAATATATTCAATTATATCGTATTCTGCATACAATAATATGGTATTACATTTAATATAAGGTATTCATTTCTACTAAAACAAAGCATGTGTGCGCATGTTGTTAAGCAGCTCGTTCTGTAGATACTAACAGTTTATTGGCCTTAAATGGAGTCGTTTTGTGGAGTGCTGGGCGCACAAAGAGCTTTACAAAGCGGTTGAATTGTTTTGCGAGCGGCCCGTCCCCTGGTCAATAACCCTGTGACCCCTCAGCCGTGCACCCTGCCCCTCTAGTTTGTCCACATCCCCGGACATAAAGGAGAAGCATGTCCAATGAGGCTACGGTCAGCCTCAGAGGACTGGGGGGGGGGGGGGGGGGGGGGTGAGGAGAGAGAGTGGGTGCATCAGCTGAGTAAGAAGAGTCTGTCTATAGGCACGGTTAGGGCAGTGGACGTGATGGGGCGGTGAGGGGGTGGTGTTTATGGAGTGGTCCGAGGTCGGGGGCTGGGGGGGGCGGGGGCTGGGGGTGGTCGGGTTAAAGAGCAGCACAAAAAGAAAACCACAGGGTGTTTAACTAGTTTGTGATGGACACTACCAGACAGCACACTTGACCCCCAGACTAGACCTAAAGGGTACAGAGACCGGGGGCTCTCTTTAAAAAATCATATCATCCCGCTTAGAGTAGACAATGTTTAAATCATCCTCTTCATTTATTCAGCTGCTTCATAACTCACAGTAGAGAGAGAGGAACCGGAGTCACGTCGAAGGTTACGCGGGATACGGAGTGATTCATTGAATTAGACGGTGACGTCATTTAATCGAGACATGCACGTGACGCGTCCGCCTCCCATGTTTTCCTGTGGGCGCCGCTACGCGGGCCTCGTACGATACTACGACCACAGGGTACGACACACGGTGCCCATTCCACTCCAGGTTCACGGGTCACGCAATTAAAGCGTCCAGCGGGGTTTGGCAGTTGGCCGTGCCCCAAGGTCACAGACGATTGACCTCATGTGTTTGCTTAAGGCCCGTGACAGGGCCCCGTTGTGGACCTCCTCCTCCGGACGAGAGCGCACATGCCGGTCAAAGCACTGTGGTGGCCCGGGGTCAAAGGGCGCGGCCCCCTCTGCCCTTCCCCGCCGGGCCCAGGGGGGCTCGTTCTATCGGGGCTCTTGGGTCGGTGAGTGGACATCATTAACGGCTCAGACAGGGGGTCAGCGAGGGCCGGGACCCGCGCCCGACAGCTCGTGAACGCACACACACACACACACATTCGGGCGATTTCTCACGTCACGTGATTTGATCGGAAAACTGTTTCGATGTACTTTCAAATGATGGATTACAATTTTTTTTAATGTTTTTTTTAACCTTTTTTTTTTGTGACTCACATTAAGCAGGATTTAAGAACTAGCATGGATCGCTGCCAATGTCAACAGTGCAACAGCTTTCAAATGACCTTGATTTTCTTAAATGCTGTAGGCCACTTCATTGAATATTAATAAAGTACAGCCTAATAGCTATTCCTTGCTTTTCTGTTAAAAACTGAAAAACAGCTACTTACAAAACTCAACGCCGTCGAGCACATTATGGAACGGGGCCGGGGAAGATGCATGGGGAGCGATTATGGATGCAGAAATGTAGGTTGAGGACGATAATTACCTCTGTAGAGGCTTTTAGAGGGAAGGTCTTTGACTAGTGAGTTTAACTACTCTGTATGGAAAAACGAGGCCAGAAGTACGTTTCCTGACAACATTCAACATTACCATATTAATGCATACGGTTTGCAATGTCAATTTTTTTTTTACGTAGAAAGAAATTATTCCAACTTGAGACTCAAGCTAAATAATTTGCCTGTGACACACGGCAAACTAAAACACTAGTCTCTCACTGCTTAACTCGGGTCTCTCTCTTCATTCCTACCTGTTTTCATTGCCGTTGTCAGTCCCTGTGTGCTCGTCATCGTCCTCGCTGTGTTTCAGGGGCCATAGAGGATATGCTGGGCTGCACTCAGTCCCCTTGCCCCCAGACTCATAAATCTACATGCTGCGGCGGTTTAACAGATCTTAGCATGAAGATCGCGCTCACAAACAATGCCCTTCATCTGCTAATGGAAGCCAAAAACGAACATATTGTGGATCAGTGCAAGGTTTAACAAGGTGGGAGACTGTTCACTACTGATTTGCATTTGACCCTTTGTGCAAAGAAGACTTCCCAGTGATATAGTTCTATACTACAATCCACTATACTGCTATTATACATCATTACATCATTACGACATTTGGCACATGTGTGATATATTAAGATTCCAGTGAGGACTCAACAAATGTAGACAAATTTTAGTTGATCAAAATGTTTATCCAAATGTGTTTATCAAAATGTGTTTTATTATATTTTTGAAAACTATAGTCAAAAGAATTGTGAGAATGTTAAATAAAATTTTCTCCATAATAGGTCTATTTGCCAAATTCGATTTGACAACGTGTGCCATGCAGCGAGGTCAGGGGTTAAAGGAGTGAGATCAGGGAGTGTAGGACCTCTGTCCTGGGACCACTCAGATCAATGAAGGGCTATTAAACATGTGTGCGTAACAGGGCATTGATGGGTTCAGAGACATACGTCAGACGGGTGGACTGGTGGTCAGTGCTGCTCAGGGTCATTTTTGCAATCATGCTAAAATTGAATAAAAACAACCGGTTAGCTTATAAGGCAGAAATTGGCTGTAGTGGTTCTGAGAACGTTAAAACGTACGTAAGAAATAGGGCGGCAAGAAATACAATCAAAGCAGACGCATATAGCGAAACATTCATAAGCCAATAATACTTCTAAAATGATACTTATATTCCCTTAAAGCATCTTGTTGTCCTCTCCATGCTTGCGGTAACACCTTGGTGGCTGTTCTGTGCTCTGAATATAATCACTAGTGGTTCTCCGGCCTCTTCTCCCTCGTCTCACCGACCAACACAACACTGGACCCCCTTCAAAAGACACCCCCGGACGGAGCAGAGAGGACAACAAGGGGTACGGACGCAAAGGAAAGGAGGAGGGGGGTGGGGGGGGGGGGGGGGAAAGAGTCAAGGGGGAAAAAAGAGAAAAGCACTTTTGTGCTTTTCAAATGGATGGGAAATGATTCGCTGGGATTTGCTGACAATTATACGGTGAGGTTTAATCAATTCTGCCCATTCACAGCGTGGAGAGGGCTGATCCCCCGTCACAAAGGGCCCGGCCGCGGGAGGGCGGTACCTGAGAATGCGCCGTCCCGGTGTAAGTAGCATGGGGGCAACACTCCCCTCCGCGCGCATTGCTGCAGAGCATATGGCCCCTCTCTGAACTTATTAGCTCACGGATTAAGGCCGATCGTAACGACCCGAAGGCCAGCGGCCGCCCCCCAACCCCCCCACCCACCTCCACCCCCCACCCCCCACCCTTCTCTTTACTTACCCCGGCCAACCTTCCTCACACCGGGAACGCGGTTGAGTGACAAGGGGCATTGTGTTGGGGCACCTAGATGGTCCCGCCCCTCACTTACCCTGTCACATGGTTAAGGTTTGACGAGGTTATCAAGCGCTCCGACCGCCAGTACCCGGGAGTCGGCGGCGCAACAAACGCGGCGGTGTCACGAATTAACGCGAGAGTCGTCGCGGTTTCCACTTAGCATAGGAGGCACGCAAAACTCCCTTCGAAAAGTGTCTAAATCATAATATTTCAAAATCCACCCCTTTATCGCTGAACCGATATGCTAATGCTACGGCGGCGGCGGCGGCTAGCTGCTGTGCCGTGGAGTGGATTAAAAGCACCTGAATGCGATCATACAGATTAGACCTGTACATACGAAGTCTGATTAGCATCTCATTGCATCTTGACACGCACAGCCCCACATGAGAGCAGACACACCGGGACCCAAACCTCCACCGGCCGTGGGGTTGATTATAGGTCTATTATTCATCACAGTACTTAGTGGTGGTCTGAGAGTAGGAATTAAGAGCTCGATGGCTACTGTGAAGGGACCCGGTGCTGAAATACGAGGGTGTTAGCACCACTCAACAGGACCTCGGCTCTATGGGAGGTGAGACCGAGGGGGGGGGGGTGGACGGGAGCTTTCTGGCCTTCCTGTGCATTCATGGAGAGAGATTTGACAAGGGGGGGGAGGGGGGCGTCCATTTAAGCCCTCATTTGATCTAAAACTTGGCAGGTGATCCTGGGCCTCTTTGTGTGTCGGGGGCCATAGGGGTCTGACGACCCCCGTCGTAGCGTAGCCATACCTGGCGCCCTTCAGCGATGCCTCATTTAGGAGGCGAGGCGAGAGGCGGACTCAGCCCGGGGTATCCGTCCCGTCACGGAGCCTCACCTGGGGCCTCGAGGGGGGGGAAGGTGGCGGGGGGGTCACATCCGCGGCAACGGCACTGCCGAGGATTCTCCACACCTGCTTGGCTAATCCCCTCACACACGGGGAGGAGCTGGAGGGCCCAAAGGTCAGCAAAGGGAGCGGAGAAGAAGGCCATCCTTCTGGTTCTCTAAGACAGGATTAGAGGCACAGCAGGGGGAGGGAGGGGCGGGGGTGGGGGGGGGGCTTTTCTTAAGGGGGCTCTGGATCCCACACAAAGACGACATGACGGAGGAGGACATATCAGAGAGGACCAGATGAAGATGCAGCAAGCATCAAGCGTCGTTCCCGTGTCTCCTGGGGCATTGCGTGGGATCCGTGTGACCCGATTCACACCCCATCAGCCGTCACCCTTCACCCGGCCGGGGCAAGCGGAGCCCCAGCGGTGAATACGGTGGTTGACTTTGTGTGGATCCAAAAAGGGCTGTTCCTCTTGTTTCCAGACTGGTTTGTTTGCTTTACCGACGGAGGCCTCGTTATAGCGGAGGGTAGAGCCGCTTGATCTTTAATGAGAGGGGAATTCCTCTTTCCCCCCATCCCCCCCTCCCCCCCCGCCTTTGCACTGCAGGAGAGCTTTCTACACCTTATCTTTGACACCACCCCCGCCAGCTTTCATGAGTATGTCGTCATATGGGCGGGGGGGATTGCTTCTCCTGAAGACGATGTGTCATCGAGGAGGACCGGTGAACGCTCTCGGAAGTGTGGAGGCTGAAGCAAGTCAGCCTTATTCGCCTCATTAGTATGCAAAGCAAACGGACAACATTTACGCACGGAGAATGGTTGAGAGTAGGAAACACAGACGGCATTTAAGATATAGGAATGGCCTTCCTAATATGAAGGGTTTTTTTTCTTACAGATTTCATAAATACTTGGATACTAGGGAGGATCAATACTCCGACTCCTGACAGCTCACCATCACTGACCCATGATGGTCTCTGGGGAATAAAGTGGAGCACATCAAAACCATTTCTCAGGGGAACGTGGATGATGGTATGGTGCTTTGAGAGCTATTTTGAGAGTGAGGAGATAGATGAATATGTAACAATAAATTGCCAATATAACAAACCAAATCCAACCTCAGCATTGCAGAGGATTGTCCAATTCAAGATATTTTTTAATTAAATGCGATAAAAACACAAGAACTGCGTACTGCAAAGAAAAGATACAAGCCCATTAGGTTATCACATTAGACTTAAATCAAATACATCCAGCATTGGTGATTTTTTTTTTTTGCTGAATCCTCGTCCAGTTTTGATTAAGCATAGTTGGAGGAGGTCCTTCTGTGAGGCTAACAGCATCTCGTCACCCCCACACACACACACACACGCACTGTAGCACGTGGTTACCCAGCGTCTCTGTGTGTGCCAACCTCAAATCACGTTAGCCAGGCAAATCACGTTAGCTCCTCTTTAGCGTCAAGCACACTTTTAATTCAGAGCGTCACTTCATCAACAGCCACCTCGTTGGCGCGCCGCTGCTCCAGTCGTCAGTCCCTCGGCACTGATCCACATCCTCAGGGGTCACCTAGAGCGCACTGCCCGCCACCAAGCATGCCATGACTGTGTGTGTGTGTGTGTGTGTGTGTGTGTGTGTGTGTGTGTGTGTGTGTGTGTGTGTGTGTGTCAGTGTGCGTGTGCGTGTGTGTGTGTGTGTGTGTGACAGCGTGTGTGTGCATGCGTGTGTGTGTGCATGCGTGTGCGTGCATGCGTGTGTCTGTGTGTGTGTGTGTGTGTTTGTGTTGCGCTGTCTGTGTCCGCAACGCCAATCTGGGATGACGGGGGAACGGACGAGCCGGTGACAACCAGGCGTGCACCCCCCCCCCCCACTCCGGCTCGCGTTGGAGGGTCCGTGTGTGCGCTCTCGGCCCCCCCCTCTCCGTGGCCCTGCGCTGTCAGCCGAGGTCGAGTGTGTGACAACAGGCCGATGTTTGTGCTGTGAAGACCAGAGGACGGGCATGGAGGGGGGGGGGGGGGGGGTGGGTGGGGCGGGGTGGAGGGAGGTGGAGGTGAGGGGGGGGGGGTCAGATAGAGGAGGTGACTGGGAGGACAGGGGGCACATGGCTGCCAGTCTACTTCACACGCACTGCGATTGGGCGAACAAAACCCCACCGTGCGCTTTCATTTCCACTGCAATTTCACACCCGGAAAAACCGACGGGGAATTGAAGAAAAGACAAATGCGCAAGTTTTTTTTTCTAGGTTTTGACCTTCCGATTTTTTTATTGAAATATTTTTTATATACCATTTAAGCTAGGCCATTAAAAATATAGGTTATGTGTGCATTTTCCAGCTAAAATAATGTGATGAATCATAAATGTGTAATAACATGAAAAAGATTACATTATTATGTTATGAGTCATTAAACCATAGATCACCTCTTCCCTGGTATCTTACCCTCACAAGTGTGTCTGAAACACAGTACGGCTATTTGATATTTCTAAGGAATCACGGCGGCGACTCAGGAAATCAGAAGTTAGCCATGGTTGAACTCAGAGCTTCGCCCCCCCCCCCCCCCCCCCCACGGCTTTAAGAAAAGACCCCTGAAGCTGTGATCCTGGATCTCATCCCACCCGCAGCCTGCTAGGGAAATGTAATGTCCGTCTTGTAGGGAGAAAGGCAGACCAAGGGGCTACAGAGTGGTAGTAGATGCAAATAAAAGAAACAGAGATGTGTGTTTGTTTCAGAAGTGTTTTTTTTCCTTTGGTTCTTGGAGTTGCCCGAGGCTACCCTCACCTCGGCTAAGACCAAATAAGGCTTTCGGAGTATATTGGAAGGAGCACAGAGGACATGCCAATGAAAGGGCCAGGGGGATTCAGCCCGCAGGACAGAGATAAAGAGATAAGAAACACAACTATAACACAACATTATTCATTCTCTGTCACGGGGTGAAGGGAAAACTCAATCAATATGTAATCTTTGAAACACCTCAGATCAGTTACTTTTTCATTTTATTTATTGAATATTTCATTGCTATCGTTCTAATGTTTTGCTGCCAGATTTCCACTTGAAGCCGTGGCGGCAGTTTCTAAGGCACATCATATAGGTGCTCTGTACGACCGTGTTCCCCAAAATAGCCACGGCCACGGCTCTGACTTATAGAGGTGTGAGGGAGTGTGTGTGCGTGTACGTGCGTGCGTGCGTGCGTGCGTGCGTGCGTGCGTGTGTGTTTGCGTGTGTGTGTGTGTGTGTGTGTGGGGAGGGGGGGCTCTGATGGTCGGAGGCTAAGAACAGCAGAGTGGGAGGCAGAAGGAGCACGGGAGAAGTTAGAGAGGTGGGGAGGCTACAAGACTCACAGTGTAGGCGGACTGTGTGTGTGTGTGTGTGTGTGTGTGGTTGTGTGTGTGTGTGTGTGTGGTTGTGTGTGGTTGTGTGTGTGTGGTTGTGTGAGTGTGGTTGTGAGTGTGTGTGTGTCTGCGCATACACACGTGTGGAACTGCATTGGTGTGTGTGTGTCTGTTTGTGTGTGTGTGGTGGTGTTTGTGTGGTTGTGAGTGTGTGTGTGTGTGTGTGTGTGTGTGTGTGTGTGTGTGTGTGTGTGTGTGTGTGTGTGTGTGTGTGTGTGTGTGTGTGTGTGTGTGGTGTTTATGCGGCTGTGCGTGTCTGTGTAAGGGCAGTTTAAGGTAGTAGGCGTGTTGTGATTACCTTCCCCAGATAAAGCAGTGAGCGCTTGGCCTCCACAGTGCTCACCAGCTGTAGCCTCATGGCCTACTCTCATGTCTCCTAATATCTCTTTGGCTTTACCTGTCTAGACATATTTTCCACCAGCTATTAGTCGGTGTAAATGTGGGCAAATTAGAAGAAAAAAAACCACATATTTCTTCCTTCCATTACGATTCAATATTTTTGTTCTAAAGTTTTCCAGAAAAATGTGCAACATTTAAAGGACTCTAAAATGTATATAAAATATGTACTGTCTGCAGAATCGAGTAAATACGAATGAAAATGAAACAACATTATCTTTAAATAAATACCCCCACACAAATGTGTGACACAAATCTCACCCCTGAAAAGGTGTTTTTAAAAATCATACTCACATTCAGATCCACCATTTTCTTTACACTCGTTCCAAAGTGCAGGAGGGCAGGTCGGCCAGCGAGTGGGCCGCGTTCCATTAAAACTAGACGCACAATGCCCTCCCTCTGGAAACAGTGAATTAGTGGCAGCATCACCAGCACCACTGCAGCAGTAGAAACCACTGGAAGAACCACTGCTCCTTTTATTTCCAACATGCCAAATTTTATTAAACAAAGGTGACCAATGACCAGTATTGTAGTCACTTACCCCCTGCGCCGTATCATATTGTTGTCTAAAAGCACATTAGAATTTGGCTATGGTAATTGCACCTTGCATATTTATATCAGGCAATAGGGAGGCAGGTACTGAGCATGTGCAGACATTAAATCCTAACGTCCTCACAACGCGATAATGTGCTCTAAGGACCACAATGAAAGCCCGCCCTGATTGGGGTCCGGTGGCAAATAGATTCTGGCGAGAATCCACCCGCCATTGACTAATAAGACCACCGTTAATCCTGACCACCATTTTGTTAATGATGTGGCAATAAGAATAAGCAAACATAGCACAGCACCACTGGCCCTCTTTTTTTTTTTTTGAATAAACCGTGCCTCATCAACACGAATAAGAGTACGAGAACGAAAAAGCCAGGGATATTCAGATGACACAGTTTGTGAATAGGATCTCAGCGCACGGACTGAATGAGTGGCGCGATATGCAGAGGTGGAATCAAATGAAGACAGCAACGCGAGGAAAGACAAGTCACACAGAAGCAGGGTGGGAGGAGGGGAGCAGCACTCAGAATAAGGGGGTTTTGATCAGGAGTTTCTACGGGATAATTGTCAGGATCTGCTGTTTGGAAAATGACTGACAAAAGATAGAATATGACAGTGGAATTTGTTGAGGAAACATGAATATGTGTCAAACATCCGTCAAACAAAGAAATGCAATATTTATGGATTCATGAGGAGTGTTTATTTCTCTTGAGACACACACCGCATACAAACTCTCGCTCGCTCTCCCCCCACTCTCTCTCTCTCTCTCTCTCTCTCTCTCTCT